>NC_046646.1:24356250-24588750 GCF_900324485.2 Mastacembelus armatus | reverse complement strand
GTTCACTTAATGATAAACACTCTACTGAGAGACCAAAACCTCAGATATTAAAAACATATAATGATATCTGTTAGGGTTTGTTGTTTTATGGTTCACAGCCATAATCTAAAGTGACTTTAGATTATGGCTTTAATTTGTGGAAAATGTAAAGGCAGAAAGGTGAACAGGTCGAACTACAATAACAACTTAGATATCGTAAGAGTTTCAGCAGCCAGGAAGGAGGGTCATAGGTGAGTTCAGACCTAAAGGGTTAGTCCTCCGTGGAGCAGGGATGACATCAGGCTGTTTATTAGGAATCAGAGCAGCAGCTCTTGATATATCTGCACTCACTTTAATAAAGATGTCGCTCTCCCTGTGTCTTCCCCAGTTTGCTTCTCTGCTCACGGCCGCTACGCTCAGAAGCTGCTGAATGATTTATTCTCCAATTACACCAACGCTCTGCGGCCGGTGGAGGACACTGACCACATCATCAACGTCACGCTGCAGATCACTCTGTCCCAAATCATCGATATGGTATTCTGCCCCGACCACTGATCCACATGTTCATTTGCATGAATTTACGACTGTGTTGATATGTGTGTGTCTTTTCACCAGGATGAGCGAAACCAGATCCTGACCACCTACCTGTGGGTCCGACAGGTGTGGATGGATGCCTACCTCACCTGGAAGAAGGAAGACTATGACGGCCTTGATACGATCCGCATACCCAGCAGCTACGTGTGGAGACCTGATATTGTCCTGTATAACAGGTAGGTCACCTAATCTGTCCATCGATAGGACCAGTCTGAGCCACGGTTCCTTCTCATACAACCTCCTCTACCCCAGTGCAGACGATGAGTTCTCCAGCTCCATGGAGACCAATGTGGTTCTCCGCAATGATGGCCAGGTCATGTGGGACCAGCCAGCCATCACCAAAAGTTCCTGCTCTGTGGACGTGGCCTTCTTCCCTTTCGACGTGCAGCAGTGTCACCTAACCTTTGGTTCCTGGACTCACAATGGAAACCAGATGGACCTGTTCAATGCCTTGGACAGTGCAGATCTCGCTGACTTTGTTCCCAATGTGGAATGGGAGGTGAGCTGTCGTTTCGCTCATGTGTTAAGAACAATACCTCGTTCCTGAATCTACATGTTTGACTAAATGAAATCCTTTTCTAAGCAGGTCCTGGGCATGCCAGCCAAGAAGAATGTCATCCTGTATGGCTGTTGCTCAGACCCGTACCCAGACATCACCTTCACCCTGCACCTGAAGAGACGTGCCTCCTTCTACATCTTCAACCTCCTCATTCCCTGCATGATGATCTCCTTCCTGGCTCCACTGGGCTTCTACCTGCCGGCCGACTCGGGTGAAAAAGTTTCTCTGGGTGTCACAGTGCTGCTGGCTCTCACTGTGTTTCAGTTGCTCGTGGCTGAAAGCATGCCGCCCTCTGAAAGTGTCCCACTGATAGGTGAGAAAACTGCAAGTGATGACCTGATTCAAGTTGTGTCACTCATTTGTTGAGAAAATATTAAGAAAAACGTTTTTAAAGGGTTTCAGGGTTTAACGCTGAGACTCGGTTCTTGTGAAAAATTGTGTGATTTCTAATGTGAGTTTGACAGAGTCAATTTATCTGCAGCACAAAACTCAAAGCAAAGAGAAAAAGCTGCGTAAAAATGGGCACTTATTTAACTAAACAAGTTCAATACTATGGGGGGGGGGGGGTTCCAAATGAAAAGCCAGCAGTATACTACAACAATAGTTGGTAGCATCACAGTGACTGCATCTATTTTAGTCCTGCATCCTGTTGAACTGGTACAGCTGCTTCTGTTAGCGCGAGTCTGATGTTAGCATTAAAGCCTGAAGGCGCATGCACATGCCTTTCTCCACATTACGTGAACTAGAAACTAGAAATCATTGCCAAACCAGAAATGCAACAAACCTTCATCCTGAAAGTTTCAGTAAGAGCCAAGCAGCTCTGGAATTACACGGAAGGTTTAACACAACATTTCACAGATGAAAGCGAAGGACTGTGGCAGAAGAGCTGCAGTCGAGGTGTCTCAGTTCATTCTGAAGACAAACTAAAGCGAGTACAACAGAACCTTTGCAGGTCAGCAGAATTTCTGCCCAACACTGGTGAGTACATCTGGTGAAACTTCTAGTTCAGGCATAATGTGCCAAGGCAGCAGATTTTATTCAAGAGCAGAATAATTGTTTTAGTTGTCATTCTGGATATCCCAAGACTTTAAGCTTCAAGGAAAAGATTCCTCTTTTGTTTTTTCATCCTTTCACGTTTTCATTCTCGGTGTGTAGATATGGCCGCTGCCAACTGTCTGCTGACTGAAGATCAGTTTCTGTGTGCCATCTGTCTGGATGTGTTCACTGATCCAGTCGCTACACCATGTGGACACAACTTCTGCAAGAACTGCATCACCCAGTACTGGGAGATAAATATCCCCTGCCAGTGTCCTGTGTGCAAGGAGATTTTCTACACAAGACCTGAGCTGCGGGTCAATACACTGATTTCTCACATGGTTGATCAGCTCAGACAGTCGGCTCAGCTGGACGCCTGCAGCAGCAACGTAGAACAAATTGCTCAATCTGAAGACATTTTCTGTGACATCTGCACTGAAACCAAACTGAAGGCAGTAAAGTCCTGTCTGGTGTGTCTGGTCTCCTACTGTGAGACTCACCTCAAGCCTCATCAGACCGTCACAGGTCTGAAAACACACCAGCTGATCCATCCTGTAGAAAATCTCCAAGGTAGAACATGTACAAAGCACGATAAACCTCTAGAGCTGTTCTGTAAGAACGACCACACATTTGTCTGCACGCTCTGCCTGATTTCACAACACAGGACACACGATGTTGTTCCTCTGATAAACGAATACGAAGAAAAACAGGATGAACTGGTGGAAAAAGAAGCTGAAATTCAGCAGATGATCCAGAACAGAAGGCTGAAGATTCAGCAGATCAGACACTCACTGGAGCTCAGTAATGAAGATGCAAACAGAGAGAAAGCCGATGGTGTTCAGCTTTTTATTACTCTGAAGGAATTTGTTGACAGAGGCCTTACTGAACTCATTGAAACAATCATAGACAAGCAGAGACCAACAGAAGAACAGGCTGAAGGCCTGATATTAGAGTTGGAACAGGATATTTCAGACCTGATGACAAGAAGTGACGAGATGCAGCAGCTGTCACGTACAGGAGACCATCTCTACTTCCTCAAAAATTACCCATCTCTCAGTGCAACTCCACCCACTAAGGACTGGACAGATGTCGGTGTCTGTCCACCATCGTACGAAGGGACTGTGGTCAGAGTTCTAGCTGAGCTGGAGAAAACTCTCAGTCATGAGATGAACAAGGTCTTTGAGGCAGAGCTGAAGAGGGTCCAGCAGTTTGCAGTGGATGTGACACTTGATCCTGATACAGCAAATCCATGGCTCATCCTGTCTGCTGATGGAAAACAAGTGAACTTTGGTCATGAAAATAAATATCTCCCCAAAAATCCAAAGAGATTTTCTTATTATGCCAGTGTCCTGGGAAAACAAAGTTTTAGTTCAGGAAAATTCTACTTTGAGGTTCAGGTTAAAGGGAAGTCTAAGTGGGATCTGGGAGTGGCCAGAGAGTCGATCAACAGGAAGGACAAAATCATGCTGAGTCCTACAACCGGTTACTGGACTCTGTCTTTAAGGAATGAAAACAAGTACAAAGCTCTTGCTGACCCGCGAGTCCATCTCTCTCTGAAGTCACAGCCTGAGAAGGTGGGGGTGTTTGTGGATTATAAAGATGGTCTGGTCTCCTTCTATGACATAGATTCTGCAGCTCTAATCTTCTCCTTCACCGGCTGCTCCTTCACTGAGAAACTCTACCCGTTCTTCAATCCCTGCAACAGCGATGACGGGAAAAACTCTGCTCCTCTGATCATCTGTCCTGTCCGTACCATGAGGGTGAACTTAATGCAAATATACTCCAGAACAAGAAAAAATCCATAACCAACATAATCAGTCCTATATCTCAGTTCCTGAGTCTGGTTACCATGAAATCAGATCCAGATCAGGACTTGAACCTCTTGAACCCTCAGACCCTCCTGCAGTGGACCTCCTGAAGTATTTAGTTGTTCTGCTGGAGTGGAGCTTTGCATTGACCAAGACACAAATGTTTTATGTACAATAGAAAAAGACACAGGTACAACAATGTGAAGATGCATAGAAATATTTCAAAATATTTAATATATTAGTAACATATAAAAACTTTTTTTTATTTAGTCAAACATTTTACTTGTTTTGTGATATTTTAGAACTTTTTCAAATTTGGTGAGGAAATAAAACTGGGTAGAATAATAAATGTTATTTTTGTATCTGCTTGCTGATTGATCCAAGGGAGTAGAATCTGATCTGTTATCTACATTTATGTTTGCATAGTGCAGTTTCCCTCTTCGTAACATTATTCAAATAAAAGCAAGATGGATGTGATGTTTCAATTCTTTCAAATCTATTTTAGTTTAACATTGATGTTTAAATATCAAAGTGAAATCATACAATGTTAAACTACTGATGTTTTTATCATTAACGAGTTGTGTGATATATAAACCGATGGTTAATACATTGACCCATGAATGGGCCCAGATTTATGTTTGTTTTCTGACCACTGAAAACTCCTGTGGTTCCCAGTCAACGTCTAGTAATCAGGATAAGTTCTGCAGTTTTGGTTCCTCGCCCAGATTTATCCCGTTGCCTCACATTAAGATGTGCCCAGTGTTGATATGTACATGCAGCTCTCTGGATTCTCCACCTAATCTCCACCAAACCGGTGACAGAGAAGCAAAACTGACATTTTTTGATGAAACTTGAATCATTGTCCTAAATATGGATTTTGACCTGAATGAGTTTCCATTTCCTTTTCCACAGGGAAGTACTACATAGCTACCATGACAATGGTCACTGCATCAACTGCACTCACCATCTTCATCATGAACATACACCATTGTGGCTCCGAGGCTCGTCCCGTCCCACAATGGGCTGACCGCTTCATCCTTAACTACCTCGCCCGCATCTGCTTCGTCTACGAGGTCGGAGAGAACTGCCTCGGGGGTAGCTCATCCAGGAAACAGCCTCCATCACAGGAGTCTGAAGCCCCATCAGCCACTGGCACCAACCCTAAAGAAGCAAACTGGGATGTGAATGGGCAGGCATGGGGAGGGAGGGTGGAGGAGGATGGGGCTGGGAGGTCTCTGAGGGGGAGCCAGGATTTGACTCACCAGACAGACTGGAAAGAGGATCTGTTTGTGACCATTGACCACTCAGAGCAGGAAGAAGCCAGAGGAGGATCAGACAGTGCCTGTGGAGGAGAAGAGCATGTCAAGGAAAAGAAAGGTGTAGGAGGTGACGGAGGGGGCGCCAGGCAAAAAAGGAGGGAGCTGGTGAAAACCCAGTGTGTCTGCCAGCACCAGGGACTGAGCAAGAACATTGAGTACATTGCCAACTCATACCAGGACCAGCGGGCCACACAGCTGCGCATCGGGGAGTGGAGGAAGGTCGCCAAGGTCATGGATCGCTTCTTCATGTGGCTCTTCTTCATCATGGTGTTCTTCATGAGCATCCTCATTCTGGGAAAAGCCATCTGATGGACATCCAACCTCGAAGTATGGCAGGAAAAGGTGGTGAGTTGGTGCACTGGTACAGTTTTAATGCTCCTTTAAGTCTAGAACCAGTTGGTGAACAATGACAGCTTTGTTCAAACAGCTACTGAATTTCAGCAGGATTCAAAGGTGCAGTCGTCCATTCCTGTGTGCAGCACAGCAGTCTGCCATAAATGATCTATTCAAAAGTTTTTGCACCATAATTTCAAATGTAGATGTGTAAGTTGTAAAGTGGTTGAGCTACAAAAAAGAGAGAGCAGAGCTCATCAGATATGAAAAGCTACTTTAATTAAAATCCAGTGATCTCCAGTTCTAAGAGCAACACACACCTGAAGCGTTTCGACACGGATCATTGTGGGTTGACTCATGTCTGTGCAAAGCTCAATTAAAACAAATCCTTTGATAAAACTGATTTAAAAGGTTGACAGGGGCAGTAAAGCTAATTGTCTGTGTGAGACGGCCACTGCAGATTAACGACAGTTTCTCTCTCACTTTATCTTTGAGTTCACTTCAGTTTAAGTTTCTGCATGAGCGAGTGACCATATCTGCACATTAAGTCATTTCATACACAGCCTGGGCATAATTACTTAAAAACCGCATTTATTATTTCAACATTTCTGACTGAAGTGAAAAAGTTAAGGTTAGAAAACTTGATATGCCTGAAAAAAAAAGTTACTCATCTTCTCATTTTCTCAGTCTTTGTAATCTTTAAACTAAACACATGAAATGCCAAATTTATCAATGTACCTACTTGTTATATATCCTGTGTGTGTGGAGTTGACACGTGACACACTGTTAATGTCAAGAAATGCATTCAACTTTATTATTAAAACAACTTTATCAAGTGTTGACAAAAGCTTTCCTGTGTGTAATAATCATTGTATTATTTATACAACCTATTTTAGTCCATTACCATTATCCCTATTAAGGGACGGATGGTTTGGAGCTGAACATGGAAGCTGGTTATAGATGGAAAAATGTTCCGATACTGCGCATCCATATTTTTTGTAAAGGTAACGTTGGAAAAAATGACAATACACTAATTTTAGAAGGAGGCAGATCAGTTTTTAATTCTATTCAAACTGAGAATCTAAAACCTCCTCCGTTTTATTTCATGTGAGATTTGCACAAACTAAAATCTACAATGCTGAGTGGATCACAGTTAGAGCTGCAGTCTGCTGTGTCTGCAGCAGAGGGCGCCGCTGTTGTCTATAAAAACCTGCTTCACTTGTAATGCAGCTACAGACACCAGAAGATGGCGCTGTTATACAATAAAAACAGAGGAAGGAAACCAGGTTCTAACATCCAGTTAGAAATAAATTTCCACCATACAAACTGTCAGGACAAATATCCAACATTATCAGTAAAGTTCATATCTGTAACTGCTCAAAGGAGCTTTCCACTCATCATAAATGTCCATTCATGGAATTGATCTTTCACATGAGACAGGTATGACCAGTTGTCACCTGGTTTATTAACAGTCACTGCTGCTGCAATGCACCACAACATATTCCTTCCCCCTGGTCCTGCAGGTTAAACTGAGCCCTCACCAAAATTAATCTGATGGGTCATGAAAAACAAACAAACCAGTGTGTGTCAGATCAGCAGCAGTCATGATGAGTCTGTTTGCTCTGAAGAGGAACTAAACTAAACCTGGTGCCACCTGGTGGTTTATAGAGCTCCCAGGCCTGGACACACTGCAGCACCTTCTCATATGTGGCAATAAAACCCAAGACATTCCCATTTTACTAACACACCTGCTTGTGTTTGAGAGTGACACATTAAACAGATGCTTTTCCTTCAACATGTGGCTGTAAAACTAAAATCACAAATAGTTTCTGGAAAATAAAAAGCAAAGATCTAAAAAGTTTCTGCTGACAATAAGAATTAATTTGTCAAGTGAAGTTAAGGCTCAGTGTCACTGATGCACCTTAATTAAATTTAAACAGCAACATGCAGAGTACGATCTGAATATTATTAGTAAAGAACAATCAAACAAGCGATGATGGTGAATAGAAAAAAACAAGGAAGCAACAATCCATGAAACAACCAGTTTTAAGGCAGAGGTAGGAACCTGATCACGGGGCATGAGAGAGTGTTGATCAGTATTAGTGACAGGAATAAATCGACTGACTAATCAGGACTGAGGAGAAACAACATACAGACACGGAAACATGAACCAGAATCAAAGAGGAAGTGGTGTCAAAATAAAAGCCCAAAGAAGAAGTTCATGGCAGATCCTAATAATAATTGAACAGCAAATATGTTTATTAAACCAATCAAAAATCAATACTATCTCAGACAGGCCTTGAATCATTTTTCACTTTGCATTAAAATCTAGTTTTAAGACCTTTATAATTTTATAGTGTCCAGTCGTATGAAACTGAATCAAATGAACACAGACTGACATGACAGTAAATGTGAAGTCAGAGACAACTGTGGAGGTCAGTAAACATAAAATCCTACTTCACACGATCGAGATTCTTATTTCTACTGTCCAAGAGCAGGGGTGATGTAATAGTCCTAGGAAAGCTGGGCTCCCTGTGCAGATCATAGTTTTGTGCTGTAAAACTTTAATAACAATAAACTAAAACAGTTGCAAAACTATAAACTGTTGCATGTTGGGAGCTCAGGGGACTCCACTTTCCCCTAATGCACCACCAGCTTCCTCACTGTTTGCTGCGATTGCCACAGCAGCCACTAATGATGCTCCTGATGCCTCTGAAACCAAGCTGATCATTAATGAGGTCCACTGTGAGCTGCCTCCTAACAAAACACTTATGAACAGTTTCTGATGGTAATCAGCCCTGTGGGAGTGGAGACGGGCCACTGATAGATGTTTATCTGAGCTCAGAGGAAACACTGATTACAGGAGGTGCTAATGAAAGCTCCTGGGACCAACAGGGACCCGCTTCACTGACGAAGCCTGCTGATTACAAACTTCACAACATACTGTGCTTTGGTCCACAGAAAGAAAACTTCTCAATTACTAAACGCTTTGGATGACCCCTGACCTTTGATTTAACACAAAGTGCAGGTCTGATCTAACAGACTACACTGAGCTCACACAAACACATTAGAGAACACCTGTCCAGGTTTGGGCTTAATGCATCGACACACAACAACACTGTTCAATAGTGTCAACAGTGTAGTTCACACTTTGATGCATCAGTGTCGGTCAGACCCTGTCCCATGTCCACGTGTACAAGGACATTCCTATGAAATGGACCAGCCAGGTCCTAAAACCAAGTGGAGGCTTTTCAGAACACAGTTCTGCGGGTTCAGAGAAGGTGCAGACACTAAGCTGGTCAGGAAACACAACGAGAAGTGTGAGAGTAAAGAATAAAGGCCAGTCTGCAGGCTGGAGTCTCTCTAGAGACAAAGGATCTCCCAGTCCGCTGCCCCCCGTGACACCACTGCAGCTTTTAATTCTATTAACCTGCCGGTCACTAAGACACCTGGGAGCTCTGAGACCGCTCATTAAAGCCCAGCAGGACAAGAGCTCTATCTAAACCACAGCCGCTTTAACTTGACTGCAAGTTTGACTAGACCTTAAGAAGATTCAGATACATGAAAGACTGGGGACAGAAACAGATGATGCAGCTCACAAAGGGGCTGCAATATGATGTGAGCTAACATCTCTACTCTTATATCGCTGGGGAACGCGTTTAAAAAAAATACATCATTTCCGGTTTCATTTCCAGGGTCAATGCTCTGTTAGAGTTATTGGTAAAAATGTGATACTTGGTCAGGGAATTGCTGAAGGAAAGATTAATCACAGACTAATGTGGTCTGATAACTGCAGGGAATCCCCTTAAAGTTCACTAACTATTTGAAAGTTAGACTATGACATGTTGGACTCCGGCAGGGCTGCTCTTTCCCATCACCAGTTCTGTCCATTATTTCTATTTACAGAATTTCTAGGCGCAGCCAGGGGTCAGAGGGAGTCCAGTTCAGGAACCACAGGATTTCATCTTTGCTTTTTGCAGATGACGATGGATAGATGGAAGTTAGACTGTGACATATTTCTTTCTTGGTCTCCCAGTGGAAGCTTTGACCTCATGGTCATATGCTGAGAAGGGCACTGTAAACATATTGTATGGCTATCCAAAGGCTGGGAGTTTCTGTGGATTCATGGTAGCAGGTTTATCAGTGTTGAAGCGAGACAATGTGCTGACTAAGCTGATTTTACTGTGACAGTGCCTCATTGTTTAACTCTCCTGTGAGAGTCTGGTTATCAACAACATCTATGGCCTCACCCTCACTGTGGTCTTGCTTACCTGCTCCATAGGCACCATAGTTCTACCCACACTAAGATTACAGTAGTTTGTGTGACCAGGAAAAACAGGTGTTTGAACAATAAAGCCTTGAAGACCTGCAGCACTCACCTGGTTGTGTATCTGATCATGATGATATGTGGAAATGTTAGTTTTATTCTACATCGCTTTACCGAAAACTCGGACTATCCCTCCAATTTCTGATTGTCCCTGGCAGCCTCAACCCCATTAAAAAAGAATTTCTGAATGATTTGCATTGAGTTGAGGAGACGGAGCAAAACAACCACAAGCTAAGTCACAGCTGCCTTAAGTCAACTTACCAATGATTTTCTTTGTTGATTTGAAGCCATGGAGTTGTCTGAGCAGCAAGCTCAACACTGATCACGGCAGAGAGTGGACAGGCATGTTGTCCTGCAGAACAATGGGGACAGTAGGTCTTTTTCAAATTATCAGGATATGAGGTATAGGTGTGCACTAGGGATTTACACCTGTACTATTGTACTCACTGCTAAAAGAGAAAAGAAATGTCTTTGCTTTCAATTCTACCTATTTCAAGTACACACAATCCTACATGAACCTACTTTATGCTGTTACTGTCACTTTGTTCTTGCCATTAAATGTCAAAAGTCATTTGGAGGAGCACATTAGCAGTGTTGCCTCACAGCGGGAAGGTTCCTGGTTTGAAACCCATCAGGGGCCTTTCTGTGTGGAGTCTGCATGTTCTCCCTGTGCTTGTGTGGGTTTTCTCCAGGTACTCTGGTTTCCTCCCACAGTCCAAAAACATGTATGTCAGGTTGATTGGTGACTCTAAATTGCCCATAGGAGTGAGTGTGAGTGTGTGAGGTTGTTTGTCTCTATGTGGCCCTGTGATGGACTGGGGACCTGTCCAGGGTGGACCCCTGCCTTTCACCCAAAGAGAGCTGGGATAGGCTCCAGCAGGTCCCTGGGACCCTGGTTAGGAAAAAGATCTTAGAAGGTCTTAGAATGACAAAGGTTAGTACTTTTTCTTAACCTGAACTATTTATGAATTAACATAAATAAATAATTAGATGGTGAAATTTATGAGCTAATGTTTGGTTAGAGGTTGAGGACAATGAAAGATGTGGCTTAACATCTATATAACAGTCTTTCTGAGTATTTGTGTTTTGCGTTAGTCTCACTACACTTGGTCTACACTGTGGATACTGTAGGAATTCTATAAATGAAGGTCTTTTACATTTAAACTGCAAAGTAATGAAACAGTGAAAATAACTTGAATATATCCAGTTAACGCTCAAATGTTTAACAAGTCATACGCTCACACACACACAGAGAAATAAAAATAGTAAAATAAAAGCTCCTATAATGACTCCATAATGAGTACATCAAACACCAGATAATTGTTGCCACGGCAACAGAGACAATTATGTTTCTGTGTTTTCTTTCCTGATGCTTGTTTATAGCCACACAGGCAACTAAAATGATGTCCCTTTGGTATTATTTTGCTGTCCTGTGTACAATGTACATGTTTGAAGCAAAGGATCTGATGTCATGAACGTTTCCTGGCCTCATTATAATCTCCATTAGAATCAGACAAAGGTCAGTTGGCCTTCAGAAGCCAAAACGTGGCCCTGAGATGAAATTCTGCCTTTATGGGACTAAACCTGACTGAGCAGTGCGGAGTCTGATCCACATATTCAGGTAAGATGATGCTTTTCAAAGATTGTGGATATGATGGTCAGGTATTTGCACTTTTCAAAAGAAGCTGTGCTTTGTTTTGTGCAGGGGCTGAGATGTTTAAAGCCAAATGACTTTTGATTCTCTTTGTATGTTGAGCTGTCAAACTGAGCTTGTGCACAGATGAAGTTAGTCTGCACTTGTTGTCTGTTGACAGCAAATCTGTGTCCATCCAGCCATCTATCCATCTGTCTGTGTGCTGAGGAGAAATGGAGCTTTTGCCGCCTCATGTTTCACCTGAAAGCCCCAGAGGTCTGTGAGTGTTTCTGTGCTTTTCATCCTGTGTTGCTGATTGGGAGGTGAACTGTTTTAATCAGGTTTTCCAAAGGCGATGTATAGTCATGTTACAGAGACACAACTCATGACAAAAGGCTTGATTTTTTTATGCCTTGAAAATGATGTGCTCTAACTGGTTTTCTGGGCAGTTTTGTCCCAACAGCAGTGATTGTTTCCCAGTAATTGAAGGCAGTGAAACATTATTCTCCAAATACCTGACACCATTTACTAATGTCTGTGTTTCTCTCAGTGCTGAGCTGTTTTTCACTGTTTAATTTACCTACAGGTTTGACAGTGACTGCTCTTCTCTGACACTGTTGTAGCTGTGCACTACATTCATGTGTTGTCTGTCTCTCTAATGAGGTACGTTACTGATTTGGGCTGAATTTAAAACAAAGTGGATTTTCTCTGCTCATATCCAGGCTGCTGTTTGACTAGTAAGGTCATTAAAGAGGGAATGATCCATGCAGCTGGGACAAAACTTGTCTGAGGTGTTAGAACTTAACATTTATTAGACCTGAGAGTGAAAGAAACATTTATATCTTCAGCTTTGTGTTAAATTCATTCATCATGTTTTATGGAAAGTAGATTAAAATCTGTTCAAAACTCTTTTCTATCTTCACTTTAATAATAATAAACAGGCTTTTGATATATTTTTTCAAAGACTCATTCCATGAGGATCTTTAAAGTGACTCTGCTTTGAAAACAAACTGGCTTGTCATATGATTCAGTTGGACTCATTGGAAACTGTCTAAAGGACATCACTTGTTTCTCTTCACACTGAGAAACTGTGGATCCATGAATATGGGAATATGTGAAATGTTCATTTTCAAAGTTTCACTGCTCAGAACAAGACGTCTCCTACTTCACACTGATGCACATTCTCATTGTATGTGAGCTGGAAGTTCTAATCCTGCTTATCTCCCACTTCTTTCCTCTTCACTTGTATTAGACTGGGATTAGCCTCCACAATATTTATGCTGTCACAGATCATGCTCCTACGTGCACGTATTCAAGTTTTAATGTGAGCTGAGAGAAAAGTTTCTTGTAGTGTAGAATTCAAACATCATTCTGAGCAGAACACACTGGGCAACACACTGAAGGAAAGTTTATACAAAACATATTTTAGAATGGAGGGAACTATAATCATTTCTACATGTGTGGACATTGACATGCTGCTCTTATACTTAGTGGCATTTATATACACTCAATCTATTGTTCCATGTGTATGAAGAACAGGGTTGAAACATGAGCATGTTGAGGTAAAAGTCCATGTGATCCAGTGTGAAATGTACCATGCAGCTGCTGAACATGGACCATAACCCTTATATGGACTATAACCCCTGAAGTGCTCTCAGTCCTCTGATGTCCTGACTGGGACTCAACCCTGATGCCTCTCTACTATTTTTCTCCAGATTCATACCTGCCTTTGTCGAGCAGTCACAGATCCAGCTCTGTTAACGGCACCAGGGAGCCTGATGGCGTCACCTTCTTCATCCTCCAGGGCCTCTCCAGCCTCGGTGAGAAACAGATGATCTTGTTTGTCATCCTGCTGCTGGGTTACATCGTCATCCTGGGAGGAAACAGCATGGTCATCTTTGTGGTACAAAACCAACTGTCTGTGTATTTCTTCAGTCTTGGCTCAGTCTGACTAATATTGAATTCTTAGTGTTGTAACCATCGCCCTTTGTTCTCATGCAGACACTGACTGACCCAAAGCTCGACTCTCCAATGTATTTCTTCCTCGCCAACCTCTCCTTTGTGGAAATGGCCTTCACCACCTCCTCCATCCCTAAAATGTTGTCTGGTTTCCTGTCAGATGTGTCAATCATTTCTGTCCCAGGCTGCTTCCTCCAGATGCATTTCTTCAGCCAGTTAAGTATTACTGTCTCTGCCATCCTGACTGTCATGGCGTACGACCGCTATGTGGCCATCTGCAACCCTCTGCACTACACCTCCATTATGACTCGGCCTGTTCAGCTGCTTCTCATCACAGGAGCCTGGGTTTTCAGTGTTGTCTTCACACTTCCACCTGCCATCATTGCATTGCTCCGACCTTACTGTGGCCCGAACGTGGTGAAACACGGCTGGTGTGACCTGTCGTCTGTAAGGCGACTGGCATGTGCTGACACATCAATGGATAACATTGTCTCCCTTTCTCTTGCCATGGTTGCTTTACTGACCCCAGGAAGTCTAATCCTCACGTCCTATGCCCTGATTGGTGTTTCACTAGCAAGGATGGCTGTCACTCAGAGGCTGAAGGCCTTTGGGACATGTAGTGCCCACCTGACTGTGGTGACCATCTCTTTCAGCTCAGCCTCCTTTGTGTACATTTCCTACCGGGTGGGAAACTTTTCACCAGAGGTACAAGACTCAGATAATCTGACTTCAGTATTTACCTTTCGCAGTCAATAAAGTGCTTTCTGTGTTTGTTGCAGGTTCGTATCATTGTGGCAGTGCTGTACACTGCTCTGACTCCGTTCCTGAACCCACTGATCTACAGTCTGAGGAACAAGGAGCTGCAAGAGTCCATCAGAAGGATTTTAAGCAGGTTCAGATCTGCTGCTGTTTCAGCCACGAAGGACGTCAACACAGTGTCCTGACTGGGAGAGAAAACCTGCTGCTCTGCTGACAGCACATAAAAATAAAGACAGAAAAACATTCATGTGACTTAATGTCCAATTTTGAAGGAAAAAGTGACTCTTTGACAAATTTAGCAATGCATTTTCTAACTGAAGTGTTTTTTAGTTTTATGTTGTGCCAGTCATCATCCATCCATAATCTATATGGCTTATTACTATCGGGCAGTTCAGAGTCACCAATTAACCCAACCACCATGTGTTTGAACTGTGTGAAGAGAAAACCTGCTCAGAGACAGAGACCGTGCAGACTCACCCATGATTCTCGATATATGTCAGAAGTTCTATCAACATTTTAGTAATGCAAAAAATATTTTCGTTTTTGTAGTTTCTGTAAGTCCAACATATACGATGAAGGAGCTCATTTCGAAAAGGTTTTCTTGTCACATCTAAGACTGAATACAGCATGAAATCAAGCAGAACTCAGCACAGGTTCTGTATAACGTTCACATACCAATACTGGAAAGGTCTTATTGGTGTGAACAGCACAGATTCACCCACAGAGGAACTGGCGACAAAGATGGATAAATCTGAAGTGATGAACATGACGATACCTGCTGAGAGGACTGACAGGAGGCGCCCTACTGTCAGCTGTCAGGGTCATCTTTAACAATAATTTTATGACATCAGCATATTAGAACAGATAAACATAAGAAACTAATGGTCATATTGCTGTAAATACAGCAGAACAAGCAAAGAGACTACTTGGTTAGGCAAAATCTCTAATAGGTACAGGCCAACACACACATGGAGTCAGAGAAAAATAAAAAATAATCCAATCCATAGTACAATATTTCTTCCTGGTTAGTCAAACTCAGATTGACAGTCAAGAAAAAAGTGATTTACAATCAATTTCTCTTTGGGATTATTAAAGTTTAGTCTAAGTCTAAAAAAACATGACTTTTTAGGCAACTCTAATGTAGAATTTTAATTTCAGTCAAATTTTTAAAATTTTGTTTACCTTTGTTACGCTTTGAGACTCGAACCAACGTTTCACCATCACATTGCTTGCTGTACTATGTTTTCATTCCTTCCATCAAAAGACTTAAAATAAAGATAGCCATGTAAAAGTTAAAATTTACAATCATCTTCTATGGGATTTCAAATTAAAAGCCTCATAAGGGAAGCTGCAGTCCCACAGCAAAGCAGGGTCATTTCAAATTACTTATGTATTTTTGTTTTAATTTGTTAGTTTTTCAAATGTGTCTCTGAAGCATTTTGTTTAAAACCTGTGGTTTATATATGAAGCCTGCTCTATATATTTATTTAACATTAACTTAAATGTAATCACTACAGATATTGATCCTGAATCCACTGTAGTGAAATAAATTCACACTTTACAGCTAGTTAGCCCAAATTAAGGTACACTGCTCTTTCACACCAAATTTCATGCAACTAGCTAGAAAATCACTAAAACATTTAAGGTCTCCTCTTAGCTGCTATAGTTAATTACAATTAGCTAGCTGTCCTAAAACTTGAGCTAATTTACATATTGGAAAGCTTTATCACTGGTTCAAATGGTTGGGCATATAAATGTGTTTACTTTGTGTCTTCCTTTTACTCATATTGAGTTAGTGTAGGTTCTTTAGCAGCTGAATCATGCATAGATTCTCCTTCCTTGGATTTTTACATTTAACACTGAAAATGTCTTCTTGCTGCTCAGATCCTTCCTGATGAGGAACAGGAAGTGTCTGTCACCCAACCATATTTGGATACAGTGTGTTTGGAGCAGAAAGTGCATTTCTACCAAAAACCCTTAGCAGGTGCAAGCAATCACCACAGACAAGCACACTGACTGAAAAACATGCATTATGGGCCAACATTAAAAAGGCACATTCAGAATAGTTCCTGTATTAATTTTAAATGGTTTCCCTTATGGGGACTTGATTTTTGGTCCCCACAGTGCAAGAGGTCCCCATAACGTGACTGTGTAAAGTTTTTTTTGCGTCCCCACAACTTCATGAACAGAAAACACTCACACGCACACACAAACATGTAATTAAAGTTAATGAGTAAGGAGCTCAAACATTTATAGTTGCTGTTTGTTGTCACGGCAACAGAGACAATTATGTTTCTGTGTTTTCTTTCCTGATGCTTGTTTATAGCCACACAGGCAACTAAAATGATGTCCCTTTGGTATTATTTTGCTGTCCTGTGTACAATGTACATGTTTGAAGCAAAGGATCTGATGTCATGAACGTTTCCTGGCCTCATTATAATCTCCATTAGAATCAGACAAAGGTCAGTTGGCCTTCAGAAGCCAAAACGTGGTCCTGAGATGAAGTTCTGCCTTCATGGGACTAAACCTGACTGAGCAGTGCGGAGTCTGATCCACATATTCAGGTAAGATGATGCTTTTCAAAGATTGTGGATATGATGGTCAGGTATTTGCACTTTTCAAAAGAAGCTGTGCTTTGTTTTGTGCAGGGGCTGAGATGTTTAAAGCCAAATGACTTTTGATTCTCTTTGTATGTTGAGCTTTCAAACTGAGCTTGTGCACAGATGAAGTTAGTCTGCACTTGTTGTCTGTTGACAGCAAATCTGTGTCCATCCAGCCATCTATCCATCTGTCTGTGTGCTGAGGAGAAATGGAGCTTTTGCCGCCTCATGTTTCACCTGAAAGCCCCAGAGGTCTGTGAGTGTTTCTGTGCTTTTCATCCTGTGTTGCTGATTGGGAGGTGAACTGTTTTAATCAGGTTTTCCAAAGGCGATGTATAGTCATGTTACAGAGACACAACTCATGACAAAAGGCTTGATTTTTTTATGCCTTGAAAATGATGTGCTCTAACTGGTTTTCTGGGCAGTTTTGTCCCAACAGCAGTGATTGTTTCCCAGTAACTGAAGGCAGTGAAACATTATTCTCCAAATACCTGACACCATTTACTAGTGTCTGTGTTTCTCTCAGTGCTGAGCTGTTTTTCACTGTTTAATTTACCTACAGGTTTGACAGTGACTGCTCTTCTCTGACACTGTTGTAGCTGTGCACTATATTCATGTGTTGTCTGTGTCTCTAATGAGGTACGTTACTGATTTGGGCTGAATTTAAAACAAAGTGGATTTTCTCTGCTCATATCCAGGCTGCTGTTTGACTAGTAAGGTCATTAATGAGGGAATGATCCATGCAGCTGCTGAACATGGACCATAACCCTTATATGGACTATAACCCCTGAAGTTCTATCAGTCTTCTGATGTCCTGACTGGGACTCAACCCTGATGCCTCTCTACTATTTTTCTCCAGATTCATACCTGCCTTTGTCGAGCAGTCACAGATCCAGCTCTGTTAACGGCACCAGGGAGCCTGATGGCGTCACCTTCTTCATCCTCCAGGGCCTCTCCAGCTTCGGTGAGAAACAGATGATCTTTTTTGTCATCCTGCTGCTGGGTTACATCGTCATCCTGGGAGGAAACAGCATGATCATCTTTGTGGTACAAAACCAACTGTCTGTGTATTTCTTCAGTCTTGGCTCAGTCTGACTAATATTGAATTCTTAGTGTTGTAACCATCGCCCTTTGTTCTCATGCAGACACTGACTGACCCAAAGCTCGACTCTCCAATGTATTTCTTCCTCGCCAACCTCTCCTTTGTGGACATAGTCTACACCACCACCACCATTCCCAAAATGTTGTTCGGATTTTTGTCAGACGTGTCAACGATCTCTGTCCCAATCTGCTTTCTCCAGAGTTACTTCTTCATCCAGTTAAGCATTACAATCCGTATCACCCTGACTGTCATGGCGTACGACCGCTATGTGGCCATCTGCAACCCTTTGCGCTACGCCTCCATTATGACCCGACCCACTCGGTTGTTCCTCGTTGCAGGAGCCTGGGTATTCAGTGCCTTATTCTGGCTGCCACCCACCATTATTGCTGTGCGTCAACCTTACTGCGGCCCAAAAGTGGTGGCACATTGTTGGTGTGACCCATCGTCTGTAAGACAACTGGCATGTGCTGACACATCAATGGATAACGTCGTCTCCCTTTCCTTTGGTGTGGTGAATCAACTGACCACTGGACTGTCCATCCTCATGTCCTATGTCCTGATTGGTGTTTCACTATCAAGGATGGCTGTCACTCAGAGGCTGAAGGCCTTCAGGACATGTAGTGCCCACCTGACTGTGGTGACCATCTATTACAGCTCAGCCGCCTTTGTGTACATTTCCTACCGGGTGGGAAACTTTTCAACTGAGGTACGAGAAGCAAATAATTGGACTTCAATATTTACTGTGTCTTTAAAATGTCATATCCTGCACAAGTATAGTAATTAACTCTCAAGGCTCATTCTTGACCTCATAAAGAAATTTTTCACTCCTCCTCCTTTAATTACAAGAGAAGTTCTATCCAGTTCTACAGGTTTTGTAGGTTTCTTGGAAAAGGTTGGATGACTGACTGATCTGTCTTCTCATTCTCAAGGGGAAAAGTCCCGGATCCACTCAGTCAAGTTTGTGTGTCCAATACAGTTTTCTTTTCTTTTTCTAGGTTCGCATTATTGTAGCTCTGGTGTACGCTGCTCTGACTCCGTTCCTGAACCCAGTGATCTACAGTCTGAGGAACAAGGAGCTGCAAGAGTCCATCAGAAGGACTGTGAGCAGGTTCAGATCTGCTGCTGTTTCAGCCATGAAGGACGTCAACACAGTGTCCTGACTGGGAGAGAAAACCTGCTGCTCTGCTTTTAATGATTTGTACATTGTACCAATCATAACATTTGCTTGTTCAATGTTGTGGCAAACCGAAATACAACCTTAAATGTCTCTACAGGCCTGTTGTCTAGTGCCTTTCCACCTGACAACACTGGTCTCAACTTTTCTGTGCTTAAAATTTATGAGGATGTGGTCCAGCATCCAAAAGCTCAAATGCATTAGGAAATAAGCGTGTCTCAATGCATCGTGGTTTTAGAAGACTGCTCGGAAATTTGAGTTTGTGGGTTCACTTCACCCGGATGAAAGACTTAAAGCCTGTAATGGAAAAGTACTGATGTCTAATGGTGTAACTCGGTTGCTTAATCATAAGTGTGAATCTCTCTGTCACCATGAGTGAAAACGTGGCGGGTGCAGTCCAAAAGTACAGAGTGCTAAGAAAGAGATGTATAACAAGTGAAGCAGTTGCACAGCCTGGTATTTGAGCCTTCAGCTGCTGGGACCGGAGAGAGACTGGCTGCAGTTGCTGTGCAGAAAAGATACAGGGATTGCTGCTGCCATGTGTGTGTCCTGCTTAAGCTTCATTAAAGTGTGACATTGCTGCAGTGACTTTGAGTCTGAATCCTCTGTCAGTTCATCTGGCTGGAAATCGCCACAGTAGATGGTGAGGGGGCATCTGGAGCCTAAGGTCTGACTTTGCTGACTCTGTTGCCAAGACAGGTTGAATCTGAAGAAAGTTCTGAATCCAACTACCAACCACCACGCAATTACTATCAAATTATTTATCTCTGCTGAGAACAATCAGGTTTGCTGTGCACTCAAATCTGAGCAGATTTTGGTATATAGGTACATAAAAAGAACAATTAGACAAACTTGAAGCGGAAAGTGATAAATTACCAGAGAAGGAAAAAGCCAGAACCAGGAACTGGAGTCATATTACATGTCAGATTAAGTAACAGAGTGAAGGTGGTTGGGGTAAACTACAGTTTGTGAACATATTCCCTAATTGTCTCCAGACTTCAGCAATCTCTTTCAGTTTCCAACTACTAGTTGATAAATTCACATAAATGTCCCTGCAGACCAAGGGAGAAAAGCGTGTTATGGGTAAGACATCCTTTCATCCTGTGTCAAATGCCTCCATATGTCCTATGTGCCAGCAACAGATAATGACCAACTGCTATATGCTGTAGTTGTGTGAGGTCTCATGGCCACAGTAATTCTGACAGGAGTAGAGGAGGATGTTGGTTGACGTAGTACAAAAAGCAAGAATGTCCTTGTTAGGGGGAGGGGTAGGTTAGGGTGGATAGGTGGGCCCTTCCCAAAGGCCCATCCTGTGCTCACTTAGCTGCTGGTGTTTTTGAAAGTTTACGGATTCTCCAACAGTTGACCCACTGACATCTTAGTATTTTCAGAACACCTTCAGCTACCTTCAACCACAGATATAAAGTCCATCCTTTGTAATCACTGTCCCACAAGAGAAGAAACAATTGGTCACTGCTTACTGATTCGAGTCCTTATCAAAGTATCTAATACACAAGTCAACTGAAATCAATGTACCTTCCATCTTATTCAGATGTCAGATCCCATACAATGGTCAGTTGTCTCTGCATCCTCTAGAAGACCTTTTCACCTGACAGTGAACACAGCCACAGCCTTCCCCACATTGCCACCATTGACATCTTCCACTGCCCTGTCACATCCACTGGATGATACTCAAACTTTTTATCCTCAAAAAGACACTTGATGTAGACGTTCATATTGATACAAAAATATCCTGTCAACTACTGGATGGATTGTGATGAAAGGTGGATCACATGCTACATGTTCCCCTCAGGGTGATATGTAATAACCTTACTGATCCTCTGACTTCAGAAGGTCAGCATTTAAATAGTCCAGAATTGTGTCAAACACTGCTAAAACCAGAATGGAATATTACTGTATCACTGGACGTGGGCAAAGAAGGCAAAAGGTTGCATGGGTGAAGCCTTTGTTTCTGTTGTTGTTTGTAAGACATGCTACAGAATCAGCAAATTAAAGCTATTTGACCGGAAAATGTGAAAATTCTTCTCTAGAGCGAGTGTTGGTTTGTCTGCTATGGACTAGGACTGAAACCTGACAGCACAACACGGTGGCTTCCATGAAAGAGGACTTGGTCCTCTGTAGATATGAAAGATTCATTCTAAGCTAAAACAAAAATGCAGGGATTCTTATTTTCAGGTGATTATAAGAAAACATAAGTATGAACAGTACTGTAGATTCAAGTCTGCCCATTGTGGGAATGCAGACACACTTTGTGTGACTAGTATGCAGCATAGTGTGTAAAGTGTACTCCTGTATGTTTTAGACACGTGACAGGGTCACCGCTCTTCACTATGTCTTTACCATGAGGGAAGGTAAAGGGAATGACAACTCCATATATGGTAATAGTCCAAATTCCTTTTCTGGAAAAGTACTGGTATTTGGGGCGGTGGCCATCAGCTATATCTATTCTATAGTTTCCCCCTATAGCTCAGATCTCTCCGTGTGTCCCATGAGGGTTGATCTCCAGAGCGCTCTGTATAGTTTTAAATAAAACCTATGATCAGCTGAACCACTCCAGATGTCTTTGTGTACTTCCTCATCAAACGGACCTGGGTAAGTTAAATGCGAACTCAACAATTTGGTGGCCCGTACTGGGATGAGGAAAATTGGACTGACTGCCTGAGGAACGCATTGACAATATACTTGGCGCCACAGACAGGTTAGCAGAAACCTTTTCATGAATTCTGCATAATTGGCATATTCTAAAATTACAATTGTCAATGTGTGAATCGGGATAGTTATAAATTTGGACGGTTTGGGGTGGTAGGTCGTCATTTCGTGTTGGATCGATTGACGAAAAAAAGAAATAAAACCGTGTTGGATCGGTAATAGAAATAAACCTTGTTGGATAGGTAATAATAGAAAAACCGTGTTGGATCGGTGGGCTTTAAGCTTTTATTCCCGGGTGTGGCGGACCCACCAGTTCCCGACGGGGGACTGGCAGAGCTGGGTTGCAAGACCCGGGGAACTGGGGAACCCCGAAATAATAAGTCATGTCGGATTGACTCATAAACAAAGGACGCTGTGTTAGATAGGTTGTGTAGAATTTTAGGTTTTAAATATTGTGCATTTGTGTGGATCTCGAGGAAGTTTGAGTGAATCTATGTCAGTGTGAATTAAGGAGTGGGGAGTGAGGACAGTAAGTGTGTGTGTGTGGAAAGCGCCAGAGATAGAGAGAGACAGGAAGTGTAGGGGCGCGGGGTTTGTGAAGACAGAGAGAAACGCGGAAGTGAGAGAAGGTAAGGTAAGTAAGGCTCCGCCTATATTTGGTTCCCTCTACTGGAGGAAGAGGGAATTGTATTATAATTTATTTGGCTCCCTCTCCTGAAACAACTAGGGATAATAATAACTATAGATAGAGCCCCCTCTGGTGAGGAGGGGATAAATTAATAAATAAAATAAAATAAATAAATAAATAAATAAAATAAGATAGAATAAAATAAATAAATAATAATAATAACAATAATAATAAACAAATAAATAAAAATAAAATAAATATATAATACAAGAATAAATGATAATAAATAAATATAAGAAGAATAATAAAGAATAATAATAGCAACAATATACAAAATAAAGATAGACCATGCATTAATTTGGAAGGCAGACTTGAATATAACAATGGAAAGACACCTGGACCAACAGGTAAGTGATGAGGAATGGGGCCCGTCTGAAAAATGGGTGAAACTGGAAACTCAGGTGCCATCAACCCTGGCGGCAGGTCGGCTGAAGCAGGGGCAGAAGAATACAAAAGAAGAAATGGAAGAACAATATAGGAAGAAGTTAATGGTTTGACTAAGGAAAAAGGAAGAAACCCACAGGATCGAGCTGCCCTGATCCCATGGATATGGGAGAAGGCACATGGACACGAGAAACGGGCCAAGGAAGCAGGAATGGAAGGAGAAAAAGCTTCCATCCTTAGTAAAGGTAAGTTCAGACAGAGAAAACAGGAAGAGGAGGCAGAGGCCAGTACCTGGATTAATATAGCCCTGCTGTGGCAGAGTACCCAGCATCTACACAAGGATAAGACATGGAAGGCCAAAGAGGGAACTGATGAGAAATTGCCGCCACCTTATTTCGTAAGTAGTCCATCTGCACCCTCGGTTCCTACTCTATATCCTGTAATAGAGATCAAAAAAGGAGAATTGCAAGTGCCTGATCTGCCTCAGCCTAGTCCACAGGTCCACACACAGAAATCAGGCTATAAAGAGTACATCGATTGGGAAACTTTGAAGTTAACTCCCTCTGGAAGTGGATGAAGCTCCCCGGATCACGCGGCAGAACCTGTTCCTTTTGCAGACAGAGCACATAGAGAGGGAGGCCCCAGGAACGTTCATATTCAAACACCTCCTGAGACGAAGCTAAGTACTGATAGGTGGACAGACCCACAGATATTAGACCGGGAAGTTTTGCTGAAGTTCACCCCACAAAGACACCCAAAGACAGGACAGATAGTCCTCTGGGCGGAAGGAACATGAGGTCCAGAGATGAAGGAGGCTGAGGAAGAAGAAATGAACGGCTCAGCTGGAAAGGTGACTGGTAAACTAGAGGATCCAGGTCCTAGTGAGAACTAATTGCCAAAAGCTCAGATCATGGGGACCCCCCAAGGGTCCCCCACCTTCCCCCAATCAGTCCACCCAATCCATTGAGAGCAGCGAGGATGAAAAGGACCGACTGGAGGACGGGGAGGTAAATCAGCATCATTCTTTACAACCACCCTTGTTGGCTTCGGAAGGAAGTGTGAAGTATCGGCCGTATGGGCTCGGGGATGTGCAGGTGTTGGTGGATCAACTTCCCCCAGTGGCAGAGGGAGGAGGTTTGTGGCTTGGCAAATTGGACAAGCTGATCGCAGGGCAGAGATTGGCATTGGGAGACTTTAGGGCGGTTATTCAGAGGTGCCTGACCAGTATAGATGCACGAGACCTTGAGAGGGCAGCAGGGACTTTGCGCCAGCAGGATGAGAAGCCGTTTGCGCAATGGGCTGGTGACCTGAGCAGGGTGATTAGAGAAAAATATCCATTACCCACTTCATCCGCCGTGCCCAAACTGGCATGGAATTCGAAAGAAAATCCAAGGATCTTCTTGGATCAGACTAAGGAACTGTGGGTGCGTCATACTGGGTGTCATCCTGGCAAACCAGGGCCCCAGAGGGAGTGGTATAGACAGGCGGTGTTGGAGGGAGTACCGGAGAAGGTAAAAACTGCTATGTGTGACAATTCTGATTTACAGGGGGCTGACTCTGTAGTGTGGGAGAGACATCTGGTGCACCATCTGACTCGTGTTCAGCAACAACTGCAAAAGGAAGACGAGCAGAATAAGGGCCTCCAAACTCAGCTTTTAAAAAAATACAGCTGTCAGAGGCCCGGGAAAGGGTTAATTCAGAAAAAAGAAGGAGAACAACGAGGAACCAAAGAAATTGATGTGGCAATGGGGAATGGATGCTCCAGAATCCCCGGACCTGTTTCCCATACCGCCCTGGGAGCCGAATCGCCGTTTACCGGTGAACAGAAGGGGGTACAGGGGAGCTCAGAGGGGGGAAATGGATGGAGAGGATGCGGGGGGCGTGGAGGCCCACCTCGAAATGTATGCTTCCTATGTGGGGACACAGAACATTGGGTAAAAGACTGTCCTCACAGAGGTTACTTCGCCCGAGGAAGAGCCCGGGGGGGGACAGGGTGCCGGTTCGTATCGTGGACGAGGTGGCCCTCCATCTTACAATATGCCAGTGATGGACTGGGGATCTCCCGTGACTTGGGAGGATTCCTACCAAGAATGATACACCCCATCGAGAGGCCCGGGCAGCAGTAAAACTACGGCAGATCCGCTGCTGCCTGTGATGGTCAATTATATGAAGTTGCCATTTTTGGTCGACACTGGGGCAACATGCTCCACTTTGAATACCACCTCAGAATCTACGCTGTCGATGCAGACTACCACAGTTATGGGCTTCTCGGGGAAGAAACAGACTCTGCCGGTGACACTGCCACTACTCACACAATTGGGCCACCAGTGCGTCCGCCACACTTACATCTACTCTCCGGGCACTCCTGTCAACCTCCTGGGCAGGGACTTACTGATCAAACTGGGGGCGACTATTCTCTGCTCCCTTGAAGGACTGAGTGTGACTCTACCAGATGGCACATGCTTGCCTTGTACCCGGTATTCTACCGGGGAATCTGCACAGTTCCTACTTAGACCCTCAGAGGAAGAGGGAGCAGATATTCTAAACTTTGCCCTGAACCACCAGACCAGGGAGGCATCTGGTCAGCATATCAAAGGTGGCGCCCCTGGATCTCGCTCCTTGACCCCTACGTCCCTCCCCCGGACTCTCTCCGTGTCACCCTCTTCTATGACAGGCTCCAAACCGATTGGTACAGGGGAGAGTTCGATCAGGTCGTAGGAGATTCTTGGAGCATCAATACGGAAAATATTTATGTGGCACCAGAAGGTGTGGCGGCAGCGGTGAAGCTGCTTCCGGAACAACAACCGTGGTATCAAATGGAGGAGGATTCTACACCCCATGTGTCTCTCGCACTACACCCGAGTCGTGAGGCCAAAGAATTGGGAGGTATCGTTAAGAGGGCATTGGCTCACTCAGACTGGAAGCCCACTTCAATATCGCAGGTCTCATACGCTCCCACTATACAGACTTTTATGTACTGGCGGCACCATGCGACTGCCTGTATACAGGCCACTAAGATAGTCTTGATGCTTCTGGCAGAGAGGGGTTTCAAGGTTAGTAAACAGAAACTCCAAACCTGTAGAAGACAAGTCTTCTTTCTGGGGCGTTAGATCTCTCAAAAGGGGGCAGGATTGTCCCCTGCCCACAGATCCACCATACTGCACCACCCCAAGCCCCTGCTGGTAAAGGACATGTTCTCCTTCCTTGGCCTTACAGGGTACAGCTGCTCCTACGTCCCGGATTACACGAACCTCACGAGCCCCCTCCGATGGATGGTGAAAGACCAAGGTCTGAGGAACCTCTCCGCCCACCTTGTTTGGACGACGGAGGCAGAGCAAAACTTCATCCGCCTTAAACAAGAACTGGCTACAGCAGCTGAGTTGGCCATTCCGGACTATTCACTCCCATTCTTTTTGGATGTGTCTGTCACAGACGCCGTGGCCAATGGCGTCCTGTACCAGAAAAAAAAAAAAGGCAGCCCAAATGTGGAAGAACTTAGAGCAATGGTGGCATCCATATCCCAAACATATGGCCAGAGAGTTGGTCAGGGAATGTGACATCTGCACCAAGTACAACACCAGACCAACAGTGAAACCAGAGATCGGTAGGTATCCACTTATCACCAGGCCTGGATGAGAGATTGTTATTGATTTCACAGATATGGGAACCACCGTTCGAGGGTACAGGTACGTACTGATGTGTGTGGAGGTGTATTCAGGGTGGCCAGAAGCGTGGCCCACCAAGAGGGAAGACAGTAATACGGTAATCAAATGCCTGATAAATTATTATATCCCCAACCATGGCTTCCCAGAGAAAATTAGGTCAGATAATGGGACGCATTTTAAGAATTAGGATTTGTAGAAAGTGGAGGCCATGATGGGGTTGAAACATGGGTTTGGAACGGTGTATCATCCACAGTCTTAAGGAAAGGTGGAAAGGATGAATCGAATTGTAAAAATCAAATTGGCAAAAATCTGTGCACAGACCAAATTGAATTGGATTGATGCATTGCCATTGGCACTTATGTCCATCTGCTCTTCTGGTAACCAATCCACTGGGTTTACACCTTTCGAACTCCAAACAGGGAGACCTTTTCCAGGGTCCTATACCATTAGCCCAATAATCACAGTAGAGAATGAGGGTCTGTCAACCAAAGCATATTTTAACCTTTTGCAAGATCTCGTTTCAGCTTTTCCTCAACAGGTGGCGAACAAGGGGGTCTCCGGACAACAGACGGTCCCAGAAGCCGACTGGGTGCTTCTGATGGTCATCAAAAGGACGTGGTCCGAACCACATTGGACAGGACCTTATAAGGTCACGGAGAGAACATCTCACGCAGTGAGGCTGCAGGGAAAGGCGATACCTGGTACCACTGGTCGCAGTGTGTACTAGGACAACCGCCATCCAGATCCTTGACTAAGGTCCAGGAGGACCTGTAACAACATACCTCTGTCTCGGCTGAGGCAGAGAAGGACCCTCCTCAGAAAGGGGCAGAATAATCCCCGGGGAGTGAGTCAGGTATTGAGGTAGTCCACCCTCAGTCCGAAGAAAGAAGAAGCCGTCCGAAAAGGAAGGGGGTAAGAAAGAGCTCCCCTCTCCGACAAGGGCCGTGCCAAGCCTCCAGCCGACGAATAAGAGCGCCGAGGGAGGCAGCGTCGAGGGATTGTTGGTTATGATTTTGAGCGGTGGTTTCAGCTGTAGATCTATTTAGTTTATAGTGTATGTTTAGTTATTGCCAGATAATTTAGTCAACGAGTGGGGAAATAAAAGGAGATGCTTGGATTTGGGAAGGTATTGGGGGTCTTTACGACCCTGACTGTAATGATTGTTGTTTTGTGTTTGGTTCACTATGGGTTTCGATTTTTGTATTTGTAGGCATACTGGTCACATGTGGGTGTTGTTGCATTCCCTGTATGAGATCCCTGGCGTTTCGGGTAATTTCATCCGCAATAGAGAGGCAGGACCCGAAGGTCCTTATGACCTTATTGGCTACGGATCCTGATGATCTCAATAGTGATGTTCCCATACTGAGGCCTATTGATGTGTGATCTCCTGGGGGAGATCAAAAGGGGGATATCAAATTTTGACATTTCCATAGTGGGGGTGGGCTCTTAGGAGAGCCCAAAAGGGGTAATTGTGGGAATGCAGACACACTTTGTGTGACTAGTATGCAGCATAGTGTGTAAAGTGTACTCCTGTATGTTTTAGACACGTGACAGGGTCACCGCTCTTCACTATGTCTTTACCATGAGGGAAGGTAAAGGGAATGACAACTCCATATATGGTAATAGTCCAAATTCCTTTTCTGGAAAAGTACTGGTATTTGGGGCGGTGGCCATCAGCTATATCTATTCTATAGTTTCCCCCTATAGCTCAGATCTCTCCATGTGTCCCATGAGGGTTGATCTCCAGAGCGCTCTGTATAGTTTTAAATACAACCTATGATCAGCTGAACCACTCCAGACGTCTTTGTGTACTTCCTCATCAAACGGACCTGGGTAAGTTAAATGCGAACTCAACACCATAGATCCCCTAGATCTGCACTGTTATGCCCAAAGGATCAACACCACCCTTCACACAATCACACAAAGAATTAAAGTAAAACATGAGCTGAAACAGAGCTTCTATAATGAGTCTTTAATGAGGAGATCAAACATTTAATGTTGCTGTTTGTTGTCACGGCAACAGAGACAATTATGTTTCTGTGTTTTCTTTCCCGATGCTTGTTTATAGCCACACAGGCAACTAAAATGATGTCCCTTTGGTATTATTTTGCTGTCCTGTGTACAATGTACATGTTTGATGCAAAGGATCTGATGTCATGAACGTTTCCTGGCCTCATTATAATCTCCATTAGAATCAGACAAAGGTCAGTTGGCCTTCAGAAGCCAAAACGTGGCCCTGAGATGAAGTTCTGCCTTCATGGGACTAAACCTGACTGAGCAGTGCGGAGTCTGATCCACATATTCAGGTAAGATGATGCTTTTCAAAGATTGTGGATATGATGGTCAGGTATTTGCACTTTTCAAAAGAAGCTGTTCTTTGTTTTGTGCAGGGGCTGAGATGTTTAAAGCCAAATGACTTTTGATTCTCTTTGTATGTTGAGCTTTCAAACTGAGCTTGTGCACAGATGAAGTTAGTCTGCACTTGTTGTCTGTTGACAGCAAATCTGTGTCCATCCAGCCATCTATCCATCTGTCTGTGTGCTGAGGAGAAATGGAGCTTTTGCCGCCTCATGTTTCACCTGAAAGCCCCAGAGGTCTGTGAGTGTTTCTGTGCTTTTCATCCTGTGTTGCTGATTGGGAGGTGAACTGTTTTAATCAGGTTTTCCAAAGGCGATGTATAGTCATGTTACAGAGACACAACTCATGACAAAAGGCTTGATTTTTTTATGCCTTGAAAATGATGTGCTCTAACTGGTTTTCTGGGCAGTTTTGTCCCAACAGCAGTGATTGTTTCCCAGTAATTGAAGGCAGTGAAACATTATTCTCCAAATACCTGACACCATTTACTAATGTCTGTGTTTCTCTCAGTGCTGAGCTGTTTTTCACTGTTTAATTTACCTACAGGTTTGACAGTGACTGCTCTTCTCTGACACTGTTGTAGCTGTGCACTACATTCATGTGTTGTCTGTGTCTCTAATGAGGTACGTTACTGATTTGGGCTGAATTTAAAACAAAGTGGATTTTCTCTGCTCATATCCAGGCTGCTGTTTGACTAGTAAGGTCATTAATGAGGGAATGATCCATGCAGCTGCTGAACATGGACCATAACCCTTATATGAACTATAACCCCTGAAGTGCTCTCAGTCTTCTGATGTCCTGACTGGGACTCAACCCTGATGCCTCTCTACTATTTTTCTCCAGATTCATACCTGCTTTTGTCGAGCAGTCACAGATCCAGCTCTGTTAACGGCACCAGGGAGCCTGATGGCGTCACCTTCTTCATCCTCCAGGGCCTCTCCAGCCTCGGTGAGAAACAGATGATCTTGTTTGTCATCCTGCTGCTGGGTTACATCGTCATCCTGGGAGGAAACAGCATGATCATCTTTGTGGTACAAAACCAACTGTCTGTGTATTTCTTCAGTCTTGGCTCAGTCTGACTAATATTGAATTCTTAGTGTTGTAACCATCGCCCTTTGTTCTCATGCAGACACTGACTGACCCAAAGCTCGACTCTCCAATGTATTTCTTCCTCGCCAACCTCTCCTTTGTCGACATGGTCTACACCACGACCTCCATCCCTAAAATGTTGTCTGGCTTCCTGACAAACGTATCAACCATTTCTGTCCCAGGCTGCTTCCTCCAGATTTTTTTCTTTATCCAGCTAAGTGTGACAAGTCGTGGAATCCTCACTGTCATGGCGTACGACCGCTATGTGGCCATCTGCAACCCTCTGCACTACACCTCCATTATGACTCGGCCTGTTCAGCTGCTTCTCATCACAGGAGCCTGGGTTTTCAGTGCTGTCTGCACACTGCCAGCGAACATCATGACCTGGCAGCGACCATATTGTGGCCCAAATGTGGTGAAGCATTGTTGGTGTGACCCATCATCTGTAAGACAACTGGCATGCGCTGACACCTCAGTGGATAACATTGTCTCCCTTTCTTCTGCCATGGTGTCTCTACTGACCACTGGAGTCCTCATCCTAACGTCCTATGTCCTGATTGGTATTTCACTATCAAGGATGGCTGTCACTCAGAGGCTGAAGGCCTTCAGGACGTGTGCAGCCCACCTGACTGTGGTGACCATCTCTTTCAGTGCAGCCTCCTTTGTGTACATTTCCTACCGGGTGGGAAACTTTTCACCAGAGGTACAAGACTCAGATAATCTGACTTCAGTATTTACCTTTGCTTTTTTTTTAGTTTGTCCATCAAAAATGAAATCTAAGGGGCCGTATTCAGACAAATAAAAAACAATCAGTTTGACAAAAATTGAACTCCATCTTGGAGTCTGTTTAGATAGCTGCTGCTTTCTAGGACTCTAGGCATCTGAAAAACAGACCGGCCCTACAACCAGTTCTTTTCTCCAACCAAAGGTCTGTGAAAATCCTTAAAAGACACTGCAGATATTTAAAAGTTTTAGTCCACTACCAATATGAGTATTAAGAGTTAGTTTGTAGCTGGTGATGGCAATTTTCCAGTTGAGTAACATTTAAACACAAACAAGATTGTGTAACGAAAAGATCGCCAGTCAAGACGTGCAACTGAGATGAACTGAAACGGACAATGTACAAATGAAAATACACATGAGACCAGGTGGATGGGAGCTGACAGTACCTGCAGAAATCAGAAAACTTAGTATGGGCAAAGTGCTGGTAGCCATAAATATCTCCAGCATATTTGATATGACTCTGAGAGCTTTGTTATGAATGAAACTTTTTAATCAAATCGTTCATTGATTTGTCCAGTGATCAAGAGGTCACCAAAAATATCAGGAGGTAAGTCAAACCTGTTTAGAGACCATAAATGTCGAGAGCAACCGTACTGGAAATCTGAAATTGTCAAGAGTTCTCTCAAGTCACTGAAGAAACAGACTGGACGTGGTCACCTTCCTAAAAATGCCAAGAACACGTCCAGTTGATCACTTTTGGTTTTTCTCTTTTGGAACAAAACAAATTAAACAGAATTCTGTCCATTTGATCATTCAACTGCTCTGAAAACATAATTATTGATAAGACGCACTGAGCAGGAGGTTTAGCAATCACTGGAAATACACAGCTGATTTCTTAAGAGAATTTAATTAGGCAGGGAGTGTTGGATTACAGACTGATCCCTCGATCATCCTCAGGGGGTGACATGTCAGATATGATCAATCAAAGTCCACTAAAGGTTTGTTATTCTTTCAGGTCCGTATCATTGTGGCTGTGCTGTACGCTGCTCTGACTCCGTTCCTGAACCCTGTGATCTACAGTCTGAGGAACAAGGAGCTGAAAGAGTCCATCACAAGGACTGTGAGCAGGTTCAGATCTGCTGCTGTTTCAGCCACAAAGGACGTCAACACAGTGTCCTGACTGGGAGAGAAATCCTGGACTGGGCAGCAGAGAAAAGGCAACTGAACATGCAGGCATCTTGATGTCAATTTGTAAATAAAGAGCGATAGTCACGTACAGAAATTTAGCTGGGGTTTCGTTTGTTAACTGCATGTTGTGCCAATTGTATCATACGTCTTTTCGAAGTCAGAGCAAACCAACCCACAATCCACAACGTCAGAACGTCTGCACAGGCCTGAGAGCAAAAGTCTTTCCTCTTGGCTGCACTACCTGCACGTCTGCCAGCACTGGTCCCACTAAAAGAATCAGGCTCATGAAAACATTGGAAACAACAATCCTCCGTTAAAGTGCTGCTGATAAGTGCGTGCCACGCTAAAGTGTTAATAAAGTGTGACAATGCTATGAAATCTTATGGAAGATAACACAACAGCTGTTGAAAAAATCAACTCCATCAAAAATCACCAATTGTCTGGAGTGACAGCCTGCTAAAAATGAAATCAGACTGACAATGTGAGTCACTGTTAAAAACCAGTAAATCCATGTCCTTGTATAAGGACACTCCAGTAAACCCACAACCACCTAATGAAAATCAACAGCACAGAAATCTCTGAAGAACAAAAGGCCTCCAGTGTATCAGTAAAGTTTTATATCTGGACAAGCGTAGAGACCTACCACAACTAACACTTAATAATCCTCTTCCATTGCTGAGAGCACCAAGACTTACTGTGCAGTCAAATGTGACCCTGCCAACCTGCAGGAGCCTTGAGCTGAATTTGGTTCTTGAAAACTAGTATAGTTTATGAAGTTAACACAAGTGCAAGTAAAGTCATTAATGATTTGGACTAATTACAGTCGTGACTTTGTAAAGTGTCTCCATGTAATGTGTCAGACGAAGAAGTTTCATTCTGCACATTTACTGAGCTGGTCTCCCTGAGGAGGAGGAGGGCTGCCTGACTGATGGTACTGAGCTCACATGTGTGTTTATGACTTTGTGAGCTAATGTATGCTGTTATGTTGTTGATGTTTGATATCTACCCATGGACACAAAAGGAATTTCTGAATGGACAAATAAATAAATATCATATTGTGGTATGAATATTTTCTTTGTAGATGTGTACGGATGTATTTCTGTTGCTTTCAAACTGTGATATTAATTCAACTTTTGAAATTTCTGTTTTACTGAAACTAAATCAGACTGTGCAAATTATGTTCAAAGACTAAACATCTCCCATTTCTTCCTTACACACACACACACACAAGTAATTAAAGTAAAACATGAGCTGAAACAGAGCTTCTATAATGAGTCTTTAATGAGGAAATCAAACAATTAATGTTGCTGTTTGTTGTCACGGCAACAGAGACAATTATGTTTCTGTGTTTTCTTTCCCGATGCTTGTTTATAGCCACACAGGCAACTAAAATGATGTCCCTTTGGTATTATTTTGCTGTCCTGTGTACAATGTACATGTTTGAAGCAAAGGATCTGATGTCATGAACGTTTCCTGGCCTCATTATAATCTCCATTAGAATCAGACAAAGGTCAGTTGGCCTTCAGAAGCCAAAACGTGGCCCTGAGATGAAGTTCTGCCTTCATGGGACTAAACCTGACTGAGCAGTGCGGAGTCTGATCCACATATTCAGGTAAGATGATGCTTTTCAAAGATTGTGGATATGATGGTCAGGTATTTGCACTTTTCAAAAGAAGCTGTTCTTTGTTTTGTGCAGGGGCTGAGATGTTTAAAGCCAAATGACTTTTGATTCTCTTTGTATGTTGAGCTTTCAAACTGAGCTTGTGCACAGATGAAGTTAGTCTGCACTTGTTGTCTGTTGACAGCAAATCTGTGTCCATCCAGCCATCTATCCATCTGTCTGTGTGCTGAGGAGAAATGGAGCTTTTGCCGCCTCATGTTTCACCTGAAAGCCCCAGAGGTCTGTGAGTGTTTCTGTGCTTTTCATCCTGTGTTGCTGATTGGGAGGTGAACTGTTTTAATCAGGTTTTCCAAAGGCGATGTATAGTCATGTTACAGAGACACAACTCATGACAAAAGGCTTGATTTTTTTATGCCTTGAAAATGATGTGCTCTAACTGGTTTTCTGGGCAGTTTTGTCCCAACAGCAGTGATTGTTTCCCAGTAATTGAAGGCAGTGAAACATTATTCTCCAAATACCTGACACCATTTACTAATGTCTGTGTTTCTCTCAGTGCTGAGCTGTTTTTCACTGTTTAATTTACCTACAGGTTTGACAGTGACTGCTCTTCTCTGACACTGTTGTAGCTGTGCACTACATTCATGTGTTGTCTGTGTCTCTAATGAGGTACGTTACTGATTTGGGCTGAATTTAAAACAAAGTGGATTTTCTCTGCTCATATCCAGGCTGCTGTTTGACTAGTAAGGTCATTAATGAGGGAATGATCCATGCAGCTGCTGAACATGGACCATAACCCTTATATGGACTATAACCCCTGAAGTGCTCTCAGTCTTCTGATGTCCTGACTGGGACTCAACCCTGATGCCTCTCTACTATTTTTCTCCAGATTCATACCTGTCTTTGTCGAGCAGTCACAGATCCAGCTCTGTTAACGGCACCAGGGAGCCTGATGGCGTCACCTTCTTCATCCTCCAGGGCCTCTCCAGCCTCGGTGAGAAACAGATGATCTTTTTTGTCATCCTGCTGCTGGGTTACATCGTCATCCTGGGAGGAAACAGCATGATCATCTTTGTGGTACAAAACCAACTGTCTGTGTATTTCTTCAGTCTTGGCTCAGTCTGACTAATATTGAATTCTTAGTGTTGTAACCATCGCCCTTTGTTCTCATGCAGACACTGACTGACCCAAAGCTCAACTCTCCAATGTATTTCTTCCTCGCCAACCTCTCCTTTGTGGACATAGCCTTCACTACCACCACCATCCCCAAAATGTTGTCTGGCTTCCTGTCATACGTGTCAAGCATTTCTGTCCCACACTGCTTTGTTCAGATGTTTTTTTTTGTCCAGCTAAGTGTTACAAGTCGTGGCATCTTGACTGTCATGGCGTACGACCGCTATGTGGCCATCTGCAAACCACTACACTACACCTCCATTATGACCAGGCCTGTCCGATTGCTCCTTGTCATTGGATCCTGGGTATTCAGCACTGTCATTTGGTTGCCGGTTACCATCAGTGCTTTGTTCCGACCTTACTGTGGCCCGAATGTGGTGAAACATGGCTGGTGCGACCCAACGTCTGTAAGGCAGCTTGTATGTGCTGACACCTCAGTGGATAACATTGTGTCCCTTTTTTTTGGTGTAGTGTGTCTATTGACCACAGGAGTCCTCATCCTCACGTCCTACATCCTGATTGGCATCTCAGTATCAAAAATGAATGTTGCTCAGATGCTGAAGGCCTTTGGGACGTGTGCAGCCCACCTGACTGTGGTGACCATCTCTTACACATCAGCCTCCTTTGTGTACATTTCCTACCGGGTGGGAAACTTTCCAACAGAGGTACAAGAGACAGTTAATTTGAAGTTAATATTTTTGTTTATGTTATTCTTAGTCATGTACATCCATCAAATTAGTTTGACCGAACCATCCGTAGAATGTCATCATTGTGACAGTGTCACTCATTGCCATGACCTCCTGGGTTCATAGTGATGATGATTAACATCCAAACAATATAAAGGTTTGTCCATTTGATCTTTAACTTTTACTTTGTGATTCAATTGAAGCTTTTATGATTTTTTGATTGTTTGGTTTTCAGGTCCGTATCATTGTGGCGGTGTTGTACGCTGCTCTGACTCCGTTCCTAAACCCAGTGATCTACAGTCTGAGGAACAAGGAGCTGCAAGAGTCCATCAGAAGGACTGTGAGCAGGTTCAGATCTGCTGCTGTTTCAGCCACAAAGGACGTCAACACAGTGTCCTGACTGGCAGAGAAAACCTGGACTGGGCAGCAGAGAAAAGGCAACTGAACTTTCAGCAGTTTTTGGTGTCCATATGTGACTGTCAATGTGACAGTCTTGCACCAAAACATATTTGATGTTATAATGTTAATCTACACTTCATGATTTGTACATTGTACCAAACATATCAATTGCTTGTTCAATGTTGTGGCAAACAGAAATACAACCTTAAATGTCTCTACAGGCCTGTTGTCTAGTGCCTTTCCACCTGACAACACTGGTCTCAACTTTTCTGTGCTTAAAATTTATGAGGATGTGGTCCAGCATCCAAAAGCTCAAATGCATTAGGAAATTAGCATCTGTGTCAATGCATCGTGGTTTTAGAAGACTGCTCGGAAATTTGAGTTTGTGGGTTCACTTCACCCAGATGAAAGACTTAAAGCCTGTAATGGAAAAGTACTTTTTTCTAATGGTGTAACTCGGTTGCTTAATCATAAGTGTGAATCTCTCTGTCACCATGAGTGGAAACGTGGCGGGTGCAGTCCAAAAGTACAGAGTGCTAAGAAAGAGATGTATAACAAGTGAAGCAGTTGCACAGCCTGGTATTTGAGCCTTCAGCTGCTGGGACCGGAGAGAGACTGGCTGCAGTTGCTGTGCAGAAAAGATACAGGGATTGCTGCTGCCATGTGTGTGTCCTGCTTAAGCTTCATTAAAGTGTGACATTGCTGCAGTGACTTTTTTGAGTCTGAATCCTCTGTCAGTTCATCTGGCTGGAAATCGCCACAGTAGATGGTGAGGGGGCATCTGGAGCCTAAAGTCTGACTTTGCTGACTCTGTTGCCCAGACAGGTTGAGTCTGAAGAAAGCTCTGAATCCAACTACAAACCACCACGCAATTACTATCAAATTATTTATCTCTGCTGAGAACAATCAGGTTTGCTGTGCAGAGAAACAGTGAATTTTGTTGAACTGCACCCTTACTGGGTACGCACACTGGGTGTCTTTGCTTCATATCTTGCCCTAGCACCAATAGCGCCATTAGGCATAATCATTCAAGACTTCAGCCCCGAACATAGTTGGTCCTGTCAAAGGTTCACAGTAACACTAGGTTAACTTCCAAGCCCACAGACTGATGTTGGAACGAAGCAGAATTAGAGCGTCAAAAAGAGGGGTATTAATTTAGTGACATACATGACAGCGCTTCCTCCTTCATTGAAGCAGGTGTAAATTCACTGATAACAGACCATGGACTTGCCAGAACTAGATTATGTCACAGGCTATAGGGATAGTGGACACACACTACATACACTGAAAACTCAGTATCCAAACAGGCTACTTAGTGCCAGATATCAGTGTTTTGTAATCTAGAAAATGTTCCTCCCAGATGAATATGGTGGTCAAATCTAAAAGTAGTCCAGTACATGTTATATCAGGAAATGGTGTTTCAGGAAAAAGTGTAGACCGTGAACAGAAAAGGAGCAAGAACAGTCCCCTGTTGAGCCCCAGTGCTGCATTCCAGTGTCCCAGAAACACATCTCCCCAGCCTGACATACTGCATTTGAATGTCAAATAGTCCATAATCCATACCGTCAGGGAGGGGGCCACCCCCATGCATAGAAGCTTGTCTCTCAGTATGGGAGGCCGTATAGTATTGAAAACCCTGGAGAAATCGAAGAACATAATCCTCACATATGAACCAGGGACATCCAGATAGGCATGTGCCCGGTGCAGCATGTAAAGTACCGCATCTTCCACTCCCATGTGTTTCTGATAAGCAAACTGAAGGGGATCAAGATCCTCCTCAACCTGCAGCCTCATGCGACGGACAAGGAGCTGCTCCAATGTCTTCATGATATGGGATGTCAAAGCCACCGGTCTATAGTCATTTAGCTCCACTGGCCACCCTGTTTTGGGAACGAGTATTAGACAAGAAGTCTTCCACAGCACCGGGACTTTTTCCAGTCAAAGACTCATATTAAAGAGCCTCTGAAGACGAACAGCTAGTTGTCCTGCACAGTCCTTCAGAAGCCTTGGACATACTCCTTCTGGTTCAGCTGCCTTCACTGGCCGAACTCTCCTGAGCTCAGCTCCAACCTCTTTTGTTGTTAGAGATATAAGCAGCTGTTCAGATTGTAACAGAGGGATGGTGGAGGAAGAGGGCACAGCCATACAGGTGGAGATGGAGGTAGCAGTCATAGATGATGAGGTATAGTAAGGACCTGCAGAGGTGGGGTGGAGGGAGCATCTGCCCAGTTGGAGAGGGAGGGAGCAGCCGCAGAGGTGGAGGAGACAGCTCAATATGTGGAGAGGGCAGCCTCAGAGTTAATGGTGGAGAGGGCAACCTTAGACATGGAGGTACAGGAAGCAGCAGCAGAGATGAAGGTGGAGGTGGAGGAAGCAGACATAGACAGTAAGGTGTAGTGAGGGTCTTCAGAGCTGGAGAGAGCAACCACTGACGTGGTGGTGGAGGGAGCAGCTGTAGAGATGGACGTGGAAGTAGCCACATTGTCAAACCTGATGTAAAACTGGTTGAAGGTACTGGCTCTACCCACATCACCATCCAAAGACTGAGAGTTGTTCAGTTTGCAGCCAGTGATGGCTCTTACCCCTCTCCACACTTCCCTGGTATTATTGTTCTCCAGCTGTTTTTCCAACTTTTTCTTGTACTCCACCTTAGCTCGCCTCAGTGTCTTTTTGAGATCCCGATGTACACTCCTCAGTGTCTCCTTATCTCTGTCCAGGAAAGCCCTATGCTTCTGCTTCAGGAGGTCTTTAATGTCACTGGTGATCCATGGTTTATTGTTAGGATAGCACCGTACTGTACTAACTGGGAGTACTGTGTCTCTACAGCAATTAATGTAGTCAGTGATAATGTTGACTTTCCTGTCCAAGTCATTGTCCATTTCCTGCTCCTCCAGCAGTACATCTGTTTGTGCACTCAAACAGTCAATGAATCCCTTGCCTCTACTGACCATTTCCTGAAAGACCCGGCGGTAACAGGAAGCTTCTGCACACAAGGTCTATATGTAGGCTGAAGATATGTAAAGTGATCAGATCTACCCACTGGTGGAAGAGGTACAGCCCTGTAGGCTTCTATGACGTTAGCATAGAACAGACCTAATGTCCTTTCTCCACGTGTTGGACAGTCCACATACTGTACAAAGTCAGTCAGGCAGGAGGACAGAGAGACATGATCGAAATCCCCTGTAATTGCAATGAATGCATCAGGGTGCTGGGTCTGTATAGTACAGCCTTCGGGTGGAACAACAATGGTGACTATGTATGTAAACTGCCTTGGCACATAGTATGGGCGGAAACAACACTGAGACCAGTTCACAGCAGACCTTCTCTTTCACAGTCACATTTCGGGGGTTAACCCATTTCTGATTGAAAAATAGGATAACTCCCCCACCTTTCACCCTTACGCTCGTCTTTGGGCCTCTGTCCGCTCGTTGATACTGACATATATGGAAACAATGTTCAGGAAAAGAAGTTCAGCCAGTACTACTAAAGGAGGGTATATAAATTAACTAAACAAAGTTATACTATAAAGAACTCTCAAACTACAACAACACGAAGACACCTGAGTAAACATAATAAAATTATATATGTCAAACAGGCAGACAAGGCAAAAAGATCTAATCAGAAATCTGATAATAATTGATATAAAACATATTACTGCTGGCTGTTCACATTAATGACAAGCATGAACTTGAACTGTAACTACACACACACGTAATTAAAGTTAATTAATGACTCTTTAATGAGAAGAAGCAACATTTAATGTTGCTGTTTGTTGCCACGGCAACAGAGACAATTATGTTTCTGTGTTTTCTTTCCCGATGCTTGTTTATAGCCACACAGGCAACTAAAATGATGTCCCTTTGGTATTATTTTGCTGTCCTGTTTACAATGTACATGTTTGAAGCAAAGGATCTGATGTCATGAACGTTTCCTGGCCTCATTATAATCTCCATTAGAATCAGACAAAGGTCAGTTGGCCTTCAGAAGCCAAAACGTGGCCCTGAGATGAAGTTCTGCCTTCATGGGACTAAACCTGACTGAGCAGTGCGGAGTCTGATCCACATATTCAGGTAAGATGATGCTTTTCAAAGATTGTGGATATGTTGGTCAGGTATTTGCACTTTTCAAAAGAAGCTGTGCTTTGTTTTGTGCAGGGGCTGAGATGTTTAAAGCCAAATGACTTTTGATTCTCTTTGTATGTTGAGCTTTCAAACTGAGCTTGTGCACAGATGAAGTTAGTCTGCACTTGTTGTCTGTTGACAGCAAATCTGTGTCCATCCAGCCATCTATCCATCTGTCTGTGTGCTGAGGAGAAATGGAGCTTTTGCCGCCTCATGTTTCACCTGAAAGCCCCAGAGGTCTGTGAGTGTTTCTGTGCTTTTCATCCTGTGTTGCTGATTGGGAGGTGAACTGTTTTAATCAGGTTTTCCAAAGGCGATGTATAGTCATGTTACAGAGACACAACTCATGACAAAAGGCTTGATTTTTTTATGCCTTGAAAATGATGTGCTCTAACTGGTTTTCTGGGCAGTTTTGTCCCAACAGCAGTGATTGTTTCCCAGTAATTGAAGGCAGTGAAACATTATTCTCCAAATACCTGACACCATTTACTAATGTCTGTGTTTCTCTCAGTGCTGAGCTGTTTTTCACTGTTTAATTTACCTACAGGTTTGACAGTGACTGCTCTTCTCTGACACTGTTGTAGCTGTGCACTACATTCATGTGTTGTCTGTCTCTCTAATGAGGTACGTTACTGATTTGGGCTGAATTTAAAACAAAGTGGATTTTCTCTGCTCATATCCAGGCTGCTGTTTGACTAGTAAGGTCATTAATGAGGGAATGATCCATGCAGCTGCTGAACATGGACCATAACCCTTATATGGACTATAACCCCTGAAGTGCTCTCAGTCTTCTGATGTCCTGTCTGGGACTCAACCCTGATGCCTCTCTACTATTTTTCTCCAGGTTCATACCTGCCTTTGTCGAGCAGTCACAGATCCAGCTCTGTTAACGGCACCAGGGAGCCTGATGGCGTCACCTTCTTCATCCTCCAGGGCCTCTCCAGCCTCGGTGAGAAACAGATGATCTTTTTTGTCATCCTGCTGCTGGGTTACATCGTCATCCTGGGAGGAAACACCATGATCATCTTTGTGGTACAAAACCAACTGTCTGTGTATTTCTTCAGTCTTGGCTCAGTCTGACTAATATTGAATTCTTAGTGCTGTAACCATCGCTCTTTGTTCTCATGCAGACACTGACTGACCCAAAGCTCGACTCTCCAATGTATTTCTTCCTCGCCAACCTCTCCTTTGTGGAAATAGTCTTCACCACCTCCACCATCCCTAAAATGTTGTCTGGCTTCCTGTCATATGTGTCAATCATTTCTGTCCCAGGCTGCTTCCTCCAGATGCATTTCTTCATCCAGCTAAGTGTCACTGTATATGGCATCCTAACTGTCATGGCGTACGACCGCTATGTGGCCATCTGCAACCCTCTGCACTACACCTCCATTATGACTCGGCCTGTTCAGCGGCTTCTCATCACAGGAGCCTGGGTTTTCAGTGTTGTCTGCACACTGCCAGCCACCATCATTGCATTGCTCCGACCTTACTGTGGCCCGAAAGTGGTGAAACATGGCTGGTGTGACATGCCGTCTGTAAGGCGACTGGCATGTGCTGACACATCAATGGATAACATTGTCTCACTTTCTCTTGCCATGGTGTCTCTACTGACCCCAGGAAGCCTCATCCTCACGTCCTATGTCCTGATTGGTGTTTCACTATCAAGGATGGCTGTCACTCAGAGGCTGAAGGCCTTTGGGACGTGTGCAGCCCACCTGACTGTGGTGACCATCTCTTTCAGCTCAGCCTCCTTTGTGTACATTTCCTACCGGGTGGGAAACTTTTCACCAGAGGTACAAGACTCAGATTATCTGACTTCAGGATTTACCTTTTCTTTTGTCTTTGTTTGTCTTACACGTCCATCAAAAATCACAAAAATGTCAATAATATTTTAGTATTTTCTGCACTAATAATGTCATAAAACCCAGATTTAGCAGTCAATAAAGTACTTTGTTTCAGGTCCGTATCATTGTGGCTGTGCTGTACGCTGCTCTGACTCCCTTCCTGAACCCACTGATCTACAGTCTGAGGAACAAGGAGCTGCAAGAGTCCATCAGAAGGACTGTGAGCAGGTTCAGATCTGCTGCTGTTTCAACCATGAAAGACGTCAACACAGTGTCCTGACTGGGAGAGAAAACCTGCTGCTCTGGCAACTGGAGTAAAGGCCTGAACATTTAGGAGACTTAATGTTCGTTCCCCTGATATGTTTCGTAGTAATTATGAAGTCTCCATATATGACAGTCACATTTGTTCAGCAGTATTTGTAACTCAGTCATTCTCAAAACTTTAAAATTAAGGGAATATACTAAAGATTCTCCACAAAAACAAGTCCTACAACTGTGGCTTCAGACCAAGCATTTTCATAATTCAACCTGACACCTTCTGGAACTCTTATTTCCAATCTTGAATTGTTGAAGGCAGTTTCATTTCTGAATTTGAACAAAAACATTTCACACACCAAAGAGAAAAGAATTATCCAACGCACTGAATATCTTCATTTGCCCTGAAATACACTTGACTAGAACACCCAGAATAGAAAAAACCATGACATTTGAGCTCTGTAGTTCATTTCTCCAAATCAGGTCATAGCTTTTTAATATTCCAACAATCCCAGAAAGCAAAGACCAGAGTTTGCAATTTAACTTGCTTGGAGTTATCAAAGTTGGGATTCAGTATCATCCATGTTCCACTTAGTTCACATTATCGCAAGTAAATTCTTTCTCTTGTACAAATGAACAGCTCTAACTATATATAATTAGAATCTGAAGTGAACACTAGCAACAAACAAATGGCTTGTAGTTTCTTCTAAATCAAATACATTATGAACTTAACTATTAGAACTGAAGTTATGGATAGGTAAAGCAAGGCAAGGCAAGTTTCTTATATAGCACAATTCATACAATGATTAACTCAAAGTGCTTTACAGAAATAAAAGACAAGTTAAAAGTACATAGGCAAGAATCAAAATTAAGAAACAGCAAATAGTGAAATTGAAATGAAAGGAATGGATAAATCACTGTCAATTGTCATATGCTGAGCTAAAAAGAAAGGTTTTTTAGCCTGGACTTAAACATTGCCAGAGATGAGGCCTATCTAATATCATCAGGAAGACTATTCCAGGTTTTAGCGGCATAGAACTGAAACGCTGCTTCTTCCTGTTTAGTCCTGACTCTGGGCACGAGCAGAAGGCCTGTCCCTGATGGTCTCAGAGTCCGAGATGGTTCATATGGCATCAATATGTCAGAGATGTACTGTGGTGCTGAGCCATGAAGAGACTTATACACAAGCAGTGCTGTTTTAAAGTCTATTCTCTGAATGACAGGAAGCCAGAGCAGAGATCTGAGAACAGGAGTAATGTGGTTGTACTTCCTGGTTCTAGTCAGGACCCAAGCAGCAGCGTTCTGGATGTTCTGCAGCTTCCTTACTGCTCTTTTTGAGAGCCCCGTGAACAGGCCGTTACAGTAATCTAACCTGCTAGACATAAAAGCATGGATGAGTCTTTCCAAGTCTGGTGTAGACATGATCCCTTTGTTTTTGGCAATGTTTTTGAGATGGTAAAATGCTGACGATGTTATCGATTTAATGTGGCTGTTAAAATTCATGTCCATGAAAACCCCTAGATTTCTAACTTGATTTTTAAATTTTAGAGAAAGAGACTTGAGGTGACTGCTGACACTTTCTCTTTGTTTCTGTGGCCCAAAGATGATTATTTCAGTCTTATTTGGAGAGAGTTGTTTTACATCCACACAGTGATCTGTTCAATACATCTGCACAGTAAATCGACTGGTCCATGTTCACCAGCTGTGAGTGAAATGTAAATCTGAGTGTCATCTGCATAGTTATGGTAGGACACATTATTGCTGCCTATTAACTGGCCTAAAGGAAAAATGTAAAGATTGAACAAAAGGGTCCCAAGATTGACCCCTGGGGGACCCCACATGTCAACGCCATTTGGTCTGAAACACAGTTACCAACTTCAATGAAATACTTCCTGTCTTCAAGATAGGACATAAGCCAGTGGCAGTACCAGAGATGCCTATCCAGTCTTCTAACCTTTGTAACAGGATCACATGGTCCACTGTGTCAAAAGCAGCACGTAGATCCAGCAGTACTAAGACAGAGACTGCCAGCGTCGGTGATCAGACGAATGTCATTTGTCACCTTGATGAGGGCAGTTTCAGTGCTGTGATGGGGTCTAAAACCTGACTGAAAAACATCAAAGCAGTTGTTTAGCATGAGAAAGTCAGTAAGTTGTTGGTAAACAACTTTTTAAAGGATTTTGCCTAAAAACTGCAGGTTTGATATGGGCCGGTAGTTGTTCAGTACCATAGCATCAAGACTGCTCTTCTTCAGGAGAGGCTTGATGACAGCAATTTTCAGGGCCTTTGGAAATGTTCCAGACTGTAATGAGTCATTAACTAATTGAGTGAGTTGTGGTAACAAACTGCTTAGAAGAAGAAGAAGAAGAAGAAGAAGTACTTTATTAATCCCCAAGGGGAAATTCAGTTGTTACAGCAGTTATTAAATTTGAGATTATTTAAATTATATTGATTAATAGTAATTCATGAAGTACTTAATAAAGTAATAAAGTAATTAACTAATTATTTATTTGGGGGGGTTTGTGTGTGTGTGTGTGTGTGTGCGTACATGCATGTGTGTGTGTGTGTGTGTGTGTATGCGTTATTGTTTATATTGAGGAATTATGGAGTCTTATGGCCGTGGACACAAAAGACTTCCTGAATCTTTCAGTCTTGGCTTTAGGGGGAATTAGTCTGTGGCTGAATGAACTTAGTACTGATTTCAGAAATTTAGTGGGTAAAACATCGAGGCAACAGATGGATGAACTCAGACTGGAGATCTTTTCAACTGTTATGTCATTGTTGGGATTGCTGTGCAAAGCAGCAATCCCAAGATATGTTCTTCGTTTTTTTCTTTTTATTATTATTCTGCCGTTTTTCGGTCGCTATCTAGTCCTACACCGTTCGACGTAGAAACGTCATGCAAACACCGTCGCGTTCAGCTCGATGAGGAGAGGGATGCTTCTACTTTTTACAGCGATATCTTTCATAATTTACGAAATATGCCAGGTTTTGTCGGAATTTTTTCCCATAGGAATGAATGGAGAGAACGTTAAAATCCCCTTCAACTTTGTCCTCTTTGAGCTTTAAGTGTGTCAGCATACTTTCAGCTAGAAACACCATTCGACCTTTAAACGGGTCAGAAGGCATTAATCTATAAGTCTTGTATACAGCTTTTTGATATCTATTACGGTTTTTCTTTTATCGCAGGTTAAGTTTTATGGTTTTTCTAGGAAATTTCTGAATTTTACATTGGTGTGTATGGGAGAGAGGTAGAGTGTGTGATGTCATCGCTAGAGTGGGAGAAGCTGTTAAGTTTATGTAAAATTTTTCTCTAACTCGCCATCACGGCCACAATTTTTACTCTTCATACACCATTTTCTCAAAAGTAGTAGAGATTTTTGTCTTCTTTCAAGCAATGCTGTTCTCATTTTTATAGGACTTACGGTTTTTCCACAAGGTGGCCTAACAGACAGAGAGTGACTGCTCAATCTCTCATTCTCTCCCATTCTAAAGAGCTCTACAATTTTTGGAGAGAAACACAAATGAAGGCTGTTTCTAACCCGCCACCAATCCTTCATTTTTTGGAATATCTTCACAAAAAGGGGATCATTCTCTTTGTTGAAGCCTCCTGGCACTGTTAGTGAAAGAATTATATTGATAGCACTTATAGTTTTTCTGTAATCCTCCATTTTGTAAGGTGAAGTTTTGTCAGTTTCTCCACTCAGCTTGTAAAGTGCTGTCACTCCCCCTCTCACTCTGGGCTTTGATCACCATAGCAACAGCTCAAAACAAAGCAATAGCAGCATAGCAGCTGTCTGTGGTTGGTAATTAAGAATGAAAGGCTGCATAATGTCCACTGCTGTTACACTTGGTGACCACTCAGTACCACCCCCCCCCACCCCCACTCTGGGCTTAGGTCACCATAGCAACGGGTCACCAATCAATAGCTTAGGTCACCATAGCAACAGCTCACAAAGCAATAGCAGCATAGCAGCTGTCTGTGGTTGGTAATTAAGAATGACTGCCTGCCTAATGCTGTTACACATGGGCACCATTCTCAGTTATTTAGAGCAATTTACTCTGTGGCTGTTTTACATGTCAGCCATGGTGTCATCTCCCAGCAGGCCATGCTTGGACTTTCACAATAAAAGTCTATTCATTTATAGGAAGATATTACATTTTTGTAAATTTTAAGGAATATTTAAAATAAAGTCCAGATTCTTGTATAAGGTCCCAAGAGTCTCCTGCAGCACCTTGTCCTTTCCAAATAAAAGCCCCGAAATAGCATTTTTCTCAATAGAATAGCCCTGAAACAGCAACTCAATATTAAAATGGACGTTACCTATTGGCATACAGCTTCCGGTACCAAGTGAGGCCATTTTCCATGTCAGCCATGGTTTCTGACATGGTGAGACTTTCACAATAAAAGTCTACAGTTAAATATAGTAAGTTATTACATTTTTGTAAATAGTAAGGAATATTCAAAATAAAGACCAGATTCTTGTACAAGATCCCAAGAGTCTCCTGCAGCACTTTGCCCTTTCAAAATAAAAGCCCCGAAATAGCATTTTCTCAATAAAAAATCCCTGAAACAGCAACTCAATATTAAAATGGACATTACCTATTGGCATACAGCTTCCGGTACCAAGTGAGGCCATTTTCCATGTCAGCCATGGTTTCTGACATGGTCAGACTTTCACAATAAAAGTCTACAATTATTTATAGGAAGATATCACGTTTGTAAAGTATGAGGAATATTCAAAATAAAGTACAGATTCTTTTGTGAGTTCCCATGAGTCTCCTGTAGCTCTTTGTCCTTTCAGAATAAAAGCCTTTTTTATAGCATTTTCTCAAAATTAAAGCACCCTCACTACAGTTTGTATTTCTCAATAATCGCAACCGCGTCGTGCGATTCAAAACGTGCTTCAGTGATGCGGTTTGCCTCGAGCTTTTCGCGGCAATCGGCAATCCCAACGCAATTTCTTCAGAAATTGCATCGTGTAGTTTACTGTGTTATGCTCTCGTGATGTTGGTGGTGAAGGGAAAGAGTGAGGACCCAAATGCAGGACAAACAGGCAGGTTTATTCCCCTGGATTGTCCAGGGCTCAGGTAAACAAGGTTCTCTGCCGTTCGGCAGGCAGACAGGGAACTCTGTTTTCCGGCAAACATGAATCAAGGTAACTAACTATCATTGGCATCAGTAGCGTTAACTAACTAATGTTCCGGCAGGGAACAAAGGGATCCGGAGAACTTAAATACTAAAACACAAGACACAGGTGAAAGCAATCTACTAATGATAATTGAAACACAAAGCCACCTGGAACTAAACACAGAACAGAAACAGGAAACTAACCAAAATAAGACGCCAGGCAGGGCTCAGAACCGGAAACCGAGGTCAGATCCTGACATACTGGTGTAAAGTGTGTCAGTGTCTCCTGGATGGCTGCAGAGTTGGTATCTGCCTTGTGCGATTTATTGTTTGTTTAATACCCTGAATCTTGTCATTGAAAAATAATGGAAATTCATTACATTTGGATGTTGAAATTAGTTCCAGTGGCAATGGAGATGGAGGGTTTGTGAACCTACTCACTGTAGCAAACAGGACACGTGAGTTGTTACTGCTGTTTTTGATGATTTCAGAAAAATACATGCATCATTTTGAGACAGGAAGCTCCTAATTTTGGAAATGATGTGCAGGTGAAAGAATGCAGTTCTAGAGATTTGTTTAATGTGTGAGTTAAAGGACATGTCCTGGTCAAAAATAACTCCAAGGTTTTTCACAGTAGTGCTGGAGGCCAGGGCTATGCCATGTAGAGTAGCTAGAAAAGTTATTTCTGAGATTTTTTGGCCCAAATATAATAACTTCTGTTTTCTCTGAGTTTAAAAGTAAAAAGTTACTGGTCATCCAGACCTTTATGTCAGTTAGACAGGCTTGAAGTCTGGTTAATTGGTTTGTGTTAATAGGTTTAACCCTCTGGGGTCTGAGGGGGTTTTTGGGGCCTGGACAAATTTTGACATGTCCTGACATTTGTGCTTTTTTCAGTGTTTTTTAAACATATTAATGTCTAAAGTCTAATAACACTGTAATCAGCACAAAATTGGCTACAATAATATGTGAGCAGCAAGTTTATACATTATTGTGTTTTTGAGAAAAAAGTGTTTATGCATGGTTAGTGAAAAACTACAATTTTTTACTCACTGAAATAAGACCATAAAACACAAACAGAACATTGGTTCACAAGACTTTGGAGACCAGCATGTTGTAGGCTAAAGTGTTTACTTCAGAGTGCTGTGAATGTCATCTTGTTCACACATTCACAGAAAACAATACACTGATTTAAATTTTCTAAGACACTTTTTGTCCAGAAAGGCCATATGCAAGAGGGTGTGTCTGAGGATGAATAGTGATTGATGAAATGTGATTTACCTGAGAACACAAAAGATGCACTGAACGTCCAGACAAAGCCGCGCATAATGAGCCTTTCAGTCAATGTAGATGGGACGGATTAGTGCTGTACAATACAACACAATCAGGAGCAAACGATCCTCATTTGAGTTAAAATCAGTGTTTTTACTCTGAGGACAAGCTAAACTATTTGTCTCTGTGTGGAATGTAAGGAGCGCCGCTTCACGTGCGTAACGCGCCATCATCCAAACGGGCCGAAAAAGTGAGTAAATTCTATGATGAAGTTTGATGTTTTGTGTCATTTCTCGGGGGCGTGCACATATTTACCTGGTTCACCTGAGATTATTTACATGTGAACAGTGGACAGTGTACAAGGCGGGACCGCATTACCTGTAATGAGGTGAGACGGGAAAAAACGGACTTCTCCTTAAGTTCATACGGATTAAATAAAAAGTGATGATTTGTTTTTGACTTGTATTGTTTCACTCAAAAGAAAACATTTCAAGCTTTCTAGCCATATAATTCTTATTTTTATGAGCCAAGTATTCGCTGAGATTCTGGTTGTTTTATTTACGCGTCTGTGAAGAGAAAAGGCAGAGACAGAAAAGTCCGAGAGCGCACCCTGTCAGCTTTCTTTATTTAAAAAAAGCACAACGTTTTGTTGTTATTATGATGGTATACCACTAAAACTAGACCCTTTACAGATTTGAATGATATACTTCTTTTATCTGTACGATCAGAATTGACGGAGTAATTTCAGTTTGTTTCGGCCTTATCAGAAAAAGATGCGTCAAAACGCGCCGGCGCGTGCGTCGACCCCAGAGGGTTAATAGATAGATACAACTGAGTGTCATCTGCATAGCAGTGGTAATTAATAGAGTGTTTCCTAATGACATATCCTAAAGGAAGCATGTACATGGTGAACAGAATCGGTCCTAGCACAGAGCCTTGTGGAACTCCATAACTAACTTTTGTTCGAGTGGAAGGTTCATCATGGACATGAACAAACTGGAATCTGTCCGATAAATAGGATTGGAACCATTTTAACGCTGTTCCTCTGATACCAGTCACATGCTCCAGTCTCTGTAATAAGATGTTGTGGTCAATGGTGTCGAATGCAGCACTAAGGTCTAGGAGGACAAGTATAGTTCATTCCTGTGTAAGTGGTCTGATAGCTACATGGCAACAGCTTTTTCTAGGATTTTAGAAATAAATCGCAGGTTGGATATTGGTCTATAATTAGCCAAGACTGATACTAGAGATAAATTTATCAAGTCTAATAAAGATGAGTTCATTAATGGCAGGGTGTCTTTAAGCAGTCTAGTTGGGATGGGGTCTAAGAGACACGTAGATGATTTAGATGAAGAAACTACTGATGTAAATTCAGAGAGATCTATGGGAGAGAAGCAGTCTAAACATAACTGAGGTCCTACAGATGATTCAAGAGCTACTGTAGTAGAAGATTCATTTATTGCAGGTATAGGAAGCACCTGCTGAATTTTATCTCTAATAGTTGTGATTTTATTTGTAAAGAAACTCATAAATTCATCCTGCTGAGAGCTAAGGGAACACTGGGCTCAACAGAGCTGTGACTTTTTGTCAGCCTGGCTACAGTGCTGAAAAGAAACCTGGGATTGTTCTTATTTTCCTCTATTAGTGATGAATAGTATGCAGTTCTGGCTTTACAGAGCTTTTTTATATGTTAGTAGACTGTTTTTCCAGGCTAGAAAAATTTCCTCTAAGTTTGTGGAACGCCACTTCCTTTCCAGCCTTCGTGATGCCTGCTTTAAGGTACGAATATGTAAATTATACCATGGGGCCTGTCTTCTCTGATTCACTAACTTCTTTTTCAGAGGGGCCACAGAATCAAGCGTTTCACGCAGTGAGGTTACAGCGCTGTCAACAATATGATCAATTTGGTAGGGAGTGGGATTGAAGCAGCTGCCCTCCACTGTGTTTATACTTGACATAGATGTAAATAAAGATGGAATCATTTTCTTAAATTTATTAACAGCGTTGTCAGATAAACTTCTGCTGTAGTGGAATTTTCTTCTAAACGCTGCATGATCCATCATTTTAAATTCAAAAGTTATTAAAGAATGATCTGACAAAACACGATTTGCGGGAAAAACTATTTTTGGGGGAAAAACTATTGTGTTTAATGTGTGGATTAAAGGACATATACTGGTCAATAATAACTCCAAGATTTCTTATTGTACCAATGGAGGCCAAAGCCATGCCAGCTAATGTAGCTATGTGATTAGATGGTAGTATCCATCATCTATACCCACTTAGTCCTTAACCAGGGTCACATGGATCTGCTCCAGCCTATCCCAGCTCTCTTTGCATGAAAGGCAGGGGTACACTCTGGACAGGTCACCAGTTTGAGATCTTAGAGATGAAGGAAGGATCGGATTTTATTTCTAATAATTTGTGGAACTTTGTGCCAGATGTTTGTATTAATAAATTCTGATTTGTTTTCTTCAATTAAAAACATAAAAATGTTTTATTTAATTCAACTTGTTTTAATGTCTTGAGTATGACTGAATTAATAACCATTCTGCTGACCAAGCATATGATATCATTGTCACAATATAGGCAAAGTTCATGAATACTCGTTAAAAATATCAGTGACTTTCTAAACACATTTAAGACTTAAACAAACATTAAGTCTCCTAAATGTTCAGACCTTTACTCCGGTTACCAGAGCAGCAGGTTTTCTCTCCTAGTCAGGACACTTTGTTGACGTCCTTTATGGCTGAAACAGCAGCAGATCTGAACCTGCTCACAGTCCTCCCCATGGACTCTTGCAGCTCCTTGTTGCTAAGACTGTAGATCAGTGGGTTCATGAACGGACTCAGAACAGCGTACAGCGCCGCCACAATGACATGAACCTCAAAAAATGAAAAAACAAAAACTTTATTAATCACACAAGGTTGACTGAAGTTTCATGACATTTTCTCACAAGGTCCATCAGTCTGTCGTCCAAGGCTTTAAAAAATCTCAGCATGTTGGATTTTGTTCATTGCCCTTTATTGGAGCCTTGTTGTCAAGGTAGTTCACACTAAAGATTCAACTCAGTTTGCTGCTCATAATGATCATCATCACACCATGGCAGTGGCCTTCATCAATGTCTGTCCAATTATTCCATTATGCTAACACGCTATGCTAACACCTTATGATGTCTTTGAGGCATCGGCCACTGGCAGTTTTTGCATTGCTGACATTTATTTCATTGTAAGTCGACATCTTCAGCTCTCATGATTTGGGATTGAGGCAGGCTCTGAGTCACTGTCATGCTCTCCAAATAAATCTAACACCAAATTAGAGGAATGTTGTTCAACATTTCAGCACCGATCAAGGCCCAAATGAAAAACTGTGTAGAGTCAGACAGTGTGGAATATTTAGAGCCATCTGTTTGAACAAATGCAATATAGTGTTTATCATCACTTTGTAATCACCTGAAAATACCAAACTTTGCATTTTCCTAATCTTAGAATGAGCCCTGTGATGGACTGGTGACCTGTCCAGGGTGTACCCCTGCCTTTCACCCAAAGAGAGCTGGGATAGGCTCCAGCAGATCCCTGGGACCCTGGTTAGGACTAAGGGGGTACAGGTGATGGATGGATGTATAATTTTAGAATGAGCCTTTTAAATCCACATGGGAGCAGGTCTCCTTCCACAGAGGCAGCCATGTTACACTGCCATGTTTATACAGTAGCTAGACATTTAGCTGCAAGCTAAAATCTCCCCATTAGATGCCACTGAATATTTCAAGTTTTACACATCGCACCTTTAAAGGATCGAGTCTCCTAAAAGAATATTTGTGTCTTACCTCTGCTGAAAAGTTTCCTACTCTGTGGGAAATGTACACAAAGGAGGCTGAGCTGTAAGTGATGGTCACCACAGTCAGGTGGGCACTACATGTCCTGAAGGCCTTCAGCCTCTGAGTGACAGCCATCCTTGATAGTGAAACACCAATCAGGACATAGGACGTGAGGATGAGGCCTCCTGTGGTCAGTAGAGACACCAGGCCTAAGCAAACAAAGATAATACTATCCAGTGTGATGTCAGCACATGCCAGTTGTCTTACAGGAAACAGGTCACACCAGCCATGTGCCACCACGTTTGGGCCACAATAAGGTTTATTAATGACAATGATGGTGGCTGGCAGTGTGCAGACAGCGCTGAATGTCCAGGCTCCTGTGATGAGAAGCAGCTGAACAGGCCGAGTCATAATGGAGATGTAGTGCAGAGGGTTGCAGATGGCCACATAGCGGTCGTACGCCATGACACTCAGGATGGCGAGGCCGGTGACGCCAAGCTGCATAAAGAAATGCATCTGGAGGAAGCAGCCTGGGACAGAAATGGTTGATACTTCTGACAGGAAGCCAGACAACATTGTGGGGACTGTGGTGGTGGTGTAGACCATTTCCACAAAGGCAAGGTTGGCAAGGAAGAAATACATTGGAGAGTCGAGCTTTGGGTCAGTCAGTGTCTGCATGAGAACAAATGGCGATGGTTACAGCACTAAGAATTCAATATAAGTCAGACTGAGCCAAGACTGAAGAAATACACAGACAGTTGGTTTTGTACCACAAAGATGATCATGCTGTTTCCTCCCAGGATGACGATGTAACCCAGCAGCAGGATGACAAACAAGATCATCTGTTTCTCACCGAGGCTGGAGAGGCCCTGGAGGATGAAGAAGGTGACGCCATCAGGCTCCCTGGTGCCGTTAACAGAGCTGGATCTGTGACTGCTCGACAAAGGCAGGTATGAATCTGGAGAAAAATAGTAGAGAGGCATCAGGGTTGAGTCCAAGTCAGGACATCAGAGGACTGAGAGCACTTCAGGGGTTATAGTCCATATAAGGGTTATGGTCCATGTTCAGTAGCTGCATGGTACATTTCACACTGGATCACATGGACTTTTACCTCAACATGCTCATGTTTCAGTCATCACAATCTATGTATGAATGTCCTGATGACGAACGTGACAAAACATAAAATAAAATCCAAAAGAATCCAGGCAGTGAATATGTGTAATTTTCCAACAAAAGAGTTGAAAGTATTAGTTGGTTAATTAATAAGTTTAAGGACAGAAAATATTGCAAATGTCCCAGCTGCATGGATCATTCCCTCATTAATGACCTTACTAGTCAAACAGCAGCCTGGATATGAGCAGAGAAAATCCACTTTGTTTTAAATTCAGCCCAAATCAGTAACGTACCTCATTAGAGACACAGACAACACATGAATGTAGTGCACAGCTACAACAGTGTCAGAGAAGAGCAGTCACTGTCAAACCTGTAGGTAAATTAAACAGTGAAAAACAGCTCAGCACTGAGAGAAACACAGACATTAGTAAATGGTGTCAGGTATTTGGAGAATAATGTTTCACTGCCATCAATTACTGGGAAACAATCACTGCTGTTGGGACAAAACTGCCCAGAAAACCAGTTAGAGCACATCATTTTCAAGGCATAAAAAAATCAAGCCTTTTGTCATGAGTTGTGTCTCTGTAACATGACTATACATCGCCTTTGGAAAACCTGATTAAAACAGTTCACCTCCCAATCAGCAACACAGGATGAAAAGCACAGAAACACTCACAGACCTCTGGGGCTTTCAGGTGAAACATGAGGCGGCAAAAGCTCCATTTCTCCTCAGCACACAGACAGATGGATAGATGGCTGGATGGACACAGATTTGCTGTCAACAGACAACAAGTGCAGACTAACTTCATCTGTGCACAAGCTCAGTTTGAAAGCTCAACATACAAAGAGAATCAAAAGTCATTTGGCTTTAAACATCTCAGCCCCTGCACAAAACAAAGCACAGCTTCTTTTGAAAAGTGCAAATACCTGACCATCATATCCACAATCTTTGAAAAGCATCATCTTACCTGAATATGTGGATCAGACTCCGCACTGCTCAGTCAGGTTTAGTCCCATAAAGGCAGAATTTCATCTCAGGGCCACGTTTTGGCTTCTGAAAGCCAACTGACCTTTGTCTGATTCTAATGGAGATTATAATGAGGCCAGGAAACGTTCATGACATCAGATCCTTTGCTTCAAACATGTACATTGTACACAGGACAGCAAAATAATACCAAAGGGACATCATTTTAGTTGCCTGTGTGGCTATAAACAAGCATCGGGAAAGAAAACACAGAAACATAATTGTCTCTGTTGCCGTGGTAACAAACAGCAACATTAAATGTTGCTTCTTCTCATTAAAGAGTCATTAATTAACTTTAATTACATGTGTGTGTAGTTACAGTTCAAGTTCATGCTTGTCATTAATGTGAACAGCCAGCAGTAATATGTTTTATATCAATTATTAGCAGATTTCTGATTAGATCTTTTTGCCTTGTCTGCCTGTTTGACATATATAATTTTATTATGTTTACTCAGGTGTCTTCGTGTTGTTGTAGTTTGAGAGTTCTTTATAGTATAACTTTGTTTAGTTAATTTATATACCCTCCTTTAGTAGTACTGGCTGAACTTCTATTCCTGAACATTGTTTCCATATATGTCAGTATCAACGAGCGGACAGAGGCCCAAAGACGAGCGTAAGGGTGAAAGGTGGGGGAGTTATCCTATTTTTCAATCAGAAATGGGTTAACCCCCGAAATGTGACTGTGAAAGAGAAGGTCTGCTGTGAACTGGTCTCAGTGTTGTTTCCGCCCATACTATGTGCCAAGGCAGTTTACATACATAGTCACCATTGTTGTTCCACCCGAAGGCTGTACTATACAGACCCAGCACCCTGATGCATTCATTGCAATTACAGGGGATTTCGATCATGTCTCTCTGTCCTCCTGCCTGACTGACTTTGTACAGTATGTGGACTGTCCAACACGTGGAGAAAGGACATTAGGTCTGTTCTATGCTAACGTCATAGAAGCCTACAGGGCTGTACCTCTTCCACCAGTGGGTAGATCTGATCACTTTACATATCTTCAGCCTACATATAGACCTTGTGTGCAGAAGCTTCCTGTTACCGCCAGGTCTTTCAGGAAATGGTCAGTAGAGGCAAGGGATTCATTGACTGTTTGAGTGCACAAACAGATGTACTGCTGGAGGAGCAGGAAATGGACAATGACTTGGACAGGAAAGTCAACATTATCACTGACTACATTAATTTTTGTAGAGACACAGTACTCCCAGTTAGTACAGTACGGTGCTATCCTAACAATAAACCATGGATCACCAGTGACATTAAAGACCTCCTGAAGCAGAAGCAGAGGGCTTTCCTGGACAGAGATAAGGAGACACTGAGGAGTGTACATCGGGATCTCAAAAAGACACTGAGGCGAGCTAAGGTGGAGTACAAGAAAAAGTTGGAAAAACAGCTGGAGAACAATAATACCAGGGAAGTGTGGAGAGGGGTAAGAGCCATCACTGGCTGCAAACTGAACAACTCTCAGTCTTTGGATGGTGATGTGGGTAGAGCCAGTACCTTCAACCAGTTTTACATCAGGTTTGACAATGTGGCTACTTCCACGTCCATCTCTACAGCTACTCCCTCCACCACCACGTCAGTGGTTGCTCTCTCCAGCTCTGAAGACCCTCACTACACCTTACTGTCTATGTCTGCTTCCTCCACCTCCACCTTCATCTCTGCTGCTGCTTCCTGTACCTCCATGTCTAAGGTTGCCCTCTCCACCATTAACTCTGAGGCTGCCCTCTCCACATATTGAGCTGTCTCCTCCACCTCTGCGGCTGCTCCCTCCCTCTCCAACTGGGCAGATGCTCCCTCCACCCCACCTCTGCAGGTCCTTACTATACCTCATCATCTATGACTGCTACCTCCATCTCCACCTGTATGGCTGTGCCCTCTTCCTCCACCATCCCTCTGTTACAATCTGAACAGCTGCTTATATCTCTAACAACAAAAGAGGTTGGAGCTGAGCTCAGGAGAGTTCGGCCAGTGAAGGCAGCTGGACCAGAAGGAGTATGTCCAAGGCTTCTGAAGGACTGTGCAGGACAACTAGCTGTTCCCCTTCAGTTTGCTTATCAGAAACACATGGGAGTGGAAGATGCGGTACTTTACATGCTGCACCGGGCATATGCCTATCTGGATGTCCCTGGTTCATATGTGAGGATTATGTTCTTCGATTTCTCCAGGGTTTTCAATACTATACGGCCTCCCATACTGAGAGACAAGCTTCTATGCATGGGGGTGGCCCCCTCCCTGACGGTATGGATTATGGACTATTTGACATTCAAATGCAGTATGTCAGGCTGGGGAGATGTGTTTCTGGGACACTGGAATGACAGAGAGATTCACATTTATGATTAAGCAACCGAGTTACACCGTTAGACAAAAGAAACATAATTGTCTCTGTTGCAGTGGCAACAAACGGCATCATTAAATGTTGCATCTTCTCATGAAAGAGTCATTAACTTTAATTACTTGTGTGTATGTGTGTGTGTGGTGTTGGGGGGCATATCTCTCTATTAGTGTGTGGACAAGTATTAATTTACTCCATCATTGTGGGGACATTTGGTTTGGTCCTCACAGCTTCAGTCCTGTTTCAGCCTTTAGACTTCAGGGTCATTGCCTAGAGCTGTGGTTCTCAAATTTTCTCTGCTGGGATTTCATTTAAACACTGTAATTCATTCATAACATCTGTAATGAAACAAAATAAGTCAATGGAACTTTAACTTTTCAGGTGTCAGGCACTGATCTTAATATGTTCAGACACAAAACACACTGTGGTCTATCTCCCACCACTATACTGGTTAGGCTCAGGGAGGTATGTGCCTCGTTATATTTTCTAGTCTTTGCTCTGGACATTATGCTTTGACTTGGTGAAGACTCATCCTCTGCTGTACGTTATGTTTAGCTGGAGACCTCTCAAATGGTGGTCCCTTCACGCCACCTATGACCAGCTGTTTTAACATCACATTTGAGATATATATAATGTATTTTGGCAGCACATTGGCAGGTTATTTGCACTGTTGCCTCAAAGGAAGACAGACAGTGAGACAGAGTAAGTCAATTTAGTGATCAGTTATCAAATCATTTACTAACAGAGATTTAGATAAAATAGACCTAATATTTAATAGTCCACATTGGACTGTTCTGTTTTTCTGTGTTAGGCGCTGCTTAGGAGTATGTTTCTGTCGGACCGTCACCCAGGCTAATTCTCTGGGCTGCTCTGGACCTGACCTTGGACCGCTTACAGACCCTGAGCTTGGTGGCTCCACACCTGCTAATGGGGCTAGGCTAGCTGGCTTTGGTTCAAAGGTGCGGAGCTTCCAAATCAGTGATCCTCGCCTCCAAAGCTACCAGAACCTTACACTTATTACAGGTATCACTATCGCTAAAGGAGGCAGGGGAATAACTAAACATGTGGCACACCGAGCAGGAAAGAGAGAGAAGGAGAGGGAGAAGCCATTTTACTAGCCAGCTAAGCTAACTGGTAGGCTAACGAGCGCTAAGTATAGAAATAGCAATAAATGCCAGACACAATAGAAAGGCACTTGACTATTACAGGAATGTGTAGCGGTTATTGAATTGTTCAGAGAGTTAAATTAGTTTTTAGGTGTGTTAGACTAAAGCTAGTCTGTTGCTAATCCCTACACGAACTATACAGCACACAACACACTTGCAACAGGAAGTGAATTCTCTTACCTGGAAACCCCTGCCTTTCACCCAAAGGGAGCTGGGATAGGCTCCAGCAGATCCCCGTGACCCTGAACCAGGAAAAGCGGGTATAGAAGATGGATGGATGGATGGATGGATGGAGCTGGGATAGGCTCCAGCAGATCCCCTTTACCCTGGTTAAGAATATGCAGGTATAGATAATTGCAGATAAACGGCAGTGATTGGCCTGGCTCCTTTGAGGCGAGAGAAAAAGACTCTCTATGGTACGGGTCCAGACTCACATTCTTTCCCTAAGAAAGGACTGGGTCTGGATGGCCAGGTTAGCCTGCTATACCGCCTATAGCAGAGGTCACTAACAGGCGGACCGCGGTCCGGGTGCGGACCCAGAAGCCGCCCCATACGGACCCGGACGTACAGCCAAAACAGAAGATTGTGATTTAAAACCTAACGGGGCGCTTCTATTTCCACCGGAGCAGCTTTTTTAGACTTTACAGTAGTGGAAACGCACAGACCAATTGCATGCGAGTTGAGCCATCCCACGTGATATCACTCAGCCAATCAAGTCTGTGCATCCTCGGCGGTAAACATTACGACTCTACAGTGTAAACAGCGCTAGAGGCAAGTTAGACATGAAAACAGTGTTGCCAACTTAGCGACTTTATCGCTATATTTAGCGAGTATTCGGACCCCTCTAGCGACACTTTTTTTTTTAAAAGCGACTAGCGACAAATCTGGCGACTTTTTCTGGTGTTAGTGGAGACTTTTGGAGACTCTGATGTGTCTGTACTGCACCATTCTTACACTTCTCAATTAATTTGCTGCAGTAAGACGGAAAATCAGCTGCAGCCGCGGGCCGCTGCCCCGTCCCAAAGCCTTCACAGGCGGCCCAGTCCTCTCACAGCAGTCCCTCCCTCCAAGCTGCAGTCACAGCAGGAAGTGTTCACGCCTCCGCGTCCCGACTGCAAATGAATCGCGCGTGCGATCATGTATGTGCGTGATCAGTACTGATGCATGGCGTAATAAAAAAATAAAATAAAATAAAAAGTAAAATGTTCTTTGTCTAAAATGAATCACTGCATTTGACTCAAACAGCCTCAGTCATTTACAGCAAGGCAAATTATTTATTTCTGAGAACTTATTAACTGCAGGCCGTCATGCTACATTATATGGCACAGTACAAATATTTTGAGTGTCCCTTATTCTGTCCCTTATTTCTTATAAAGAATCACAATTGTCTCTTACTTTCCATTTCTGAAGTTGGCAAAAGCGTCCATCACAATTACAGCATGTGCCATGGGCATTATGCAAATTACGCAATGACGTCATTCAGCGACTTCTAGCGACTTTTAGGACAGCCAATAGCTACTTTCCTTACTGACGAGTTGGCAACACTGCATGAAAAGACTACAAAGAAAAAGAAAGAGAGCGATACATGTAGAAAACAAAGGGAGAGAAACTGTAAAGTGAGACGGAGAAAGAGAGAGAACTTAGTTAATGAGAGAACATTATACATGTCTACAGCCATACATATATGTTCAGTTGTATGTTACATGACAATAAATATGGTCAGAAAGTTTTTGAATTGTACTGAATTCATTTGATTTGACAGTCAGGTATTGATTACATGCAGATGTTGATAAAAGTACTAGGCTACTTACAGTGGGTACGGAAAGTATTCAGACCCCTTTAAATTTTTCACTCTTTGTGTCATTGCAGCCATTTGCCAAAATCAAAAAAGTTCATTTTATTTCTCATTAATGTACACTCAGCACCCCATCTTGACAGAAAAAAACCAGAAATGTAGAAATTTTTGCAAATTTATTAAAAAAGAAAAACTGAAATATCACATGGTCATAAGTATTCAGACCCTGTGCTCAGTATTGAGTAGAAGCACCTTTTGAGCTAGTACAGCCATGAGTCTTCTTGGGAATGATGCAACAAGTTTTTCACACCTGGATTTGGGGATCCTCTGCCATTCTTCCTTGCAGATCCTCTCCATTTCTGTCAGGTTGGATGGTGAACGTTGGTGGACAGCCATTTTCAGGTCTCTCCAGAGATGCTCAATTGGGTTTAGGTCAGGGCTCTGGCTGGGCCAGTCAAGAACGGTCACAGAGTTGTTCCGAAGCCACTCCTTTGTTATTTTAGCTGTGTGCTTAGGGTCGTTGTCCTGTTGAAAGGTGAACCTTCGGCCCAGTCTGAGGTCCTGAGCACTCTGGAAGAGGTTTTCTTCCAGGATATCTCTGTACTTGGCCGCATTCATCTTTCCTTCAATTGCAACCAGTCGTCCTGTCCCTGCAGCTGAAAAACACCCCCACAACATGATGCTCCCACCACCATGTTTCACTGTAGGGATTGTATTGGACAGGTGATGAGCAGTGCCTGGTTTTCTCCACACATACCGCTTAGAATTAATGCCAAAAAGTTCAATCTTGGTCTCATCAGACCAGAGAATCTTATTTCTCATAGTCTGGGAGTCCTTCATATGTTTTTTGGCAAACTCTATGCAGGCTTTCATATGTCTTGCACTGAGGAGAGGCTTCCGTCGGGCCACTCTGCCATAAAACCCCGACTGGTGGAGGGCTGCAGTGATAGTTGACTTTGTGGAACTTTCTCCCATCTCCCTACTGCATCTCTGGAGCTCAGCCACAGTGATCTTTGGGTTCTTCTTTACCTCTCTCACCAAGGCTCTTCTCCCACGATTGCTCAGTTTGGCTGGACGGCCAGGTCTAGGAAGAGTTCTGGTCGTCCCAAACTTTTTCCATTTGAGGATTATGGAGGCCACTGTGCTCTTAGGAACCTTGAGTGCTGCAGAAATTCTTTTGTAACCTTGGCCAGATCTGTGCCTTGCCACAATTCTGTCTCTGAGCTCCTTGGGCAGTTCCTTCGACCTCATGATTCTCATTTGCTCTGACATGTACTGTGAGCTATAAGGTCTTATATAGACAGGTGTGTGCCTTTCCTAATCAAGTCCAATCAGTTTAATTAAACACAGCTGGACTCCAATGAAGGAGCAGAACCATCTCAAGGAGGATCAGAAGAAATGGACAGCATGTGAGTTAAATATGAGTGTCACTGCAAAGGGTCTGAATACTTATGACCATGTGATATTTCAGTTTTTCTTTTTTAATACATTTGCAAAAATTTCTACATTTCTGTTTTTTTCTGTCAAGATGGGGTGCTGAGTGTACATTAATGAGAAATAAAATGAACTTTTTTGATTTTGGCAAATGGCTGCAATGACACAAAGAGTGAAACATTTAAAGGGGTCTGAATACTTTCCGTACCCACTGTAAGTATATATCACACTAACTAGTTAGACATTATGATCTTCCGGACCTTTGCTTCAAGAAATTTTCTCTAACTGGACCTCTTTAAATTTTAGTTGAATACCCCTGGCTTATAGCAATGCTGCAGTGATGTAAGCTGGCTGATTGTTGCCACGGTGACGTCACTTCCACAGAACATTGAGCAACAACGCTAGTGAGACCTTGGGCGAAAATCTCTTTCTCCATCATGCAGGCAGCCTGGACGTCGGTGTTGGTCCTTCTGTGAGTGTTTATCATCTGAAAACTGTTGTTTCCACCACAAAAATGAAGTTTTGAAATTGGTGCTTGTCAGTGCTGCATTCATTTGACGTTAGTGTTTGACCAATCAACATCCTAAGAACTATTATAGTTCTCAGTTCCTGCAAAAAATGGGAACCTCCTTCAAAGGTTCTAAGAAATATGAAGCTTGTTTGTCCGGTCTGGAAGCACCTTAATATTGTGCTCTCAGTACTCAAACATGCCCCAGTTTGGAAACCACTGGGCTAGAAAATACATTATTCAGAGAGTATAAGTGTCCTCACCACTACAGACAAACATGAGTATGTGTGTTATTGCATACCTGTCCAACAGTGGCACAAAGCAAAATGTATTTTTATTGAATGACTTAAAACAGATGATGGATTAAATGATCACCACTAATGAGAACCGAGCACCCATTTAGCTTTTTTTATTCATTTCAATAACAGAAAAGTCAGTGTCAGTATGGCTTCGATTGTGTGGTGCATTGGTATTTGTTCTTCTACTGATCACATAGTAGACACATTCAATTTGTTCTTTTAAATGTGTTACCTTAAAATGAATTGAAAGGAGGAAGTTTTGAGTATGATTAATAAACAGACAGCTAAACAAACATACCTTATTCATAAAGGCTAGTTAGAAATGTATCATTTCTAAATATGTTTTTCTCTAACACAGTTTAAATCCAAAATGGACACTAATTCGTCTGAATGATCTGTTGTCTTTATTCTTATGTGCTGTCAGCAGAGCAGCAGGTTTTCTCTCCCAGTCAGGAGACTGTGTTGACGTCCTTCACGGCTGAAACAGCAGCAGATCTGAACCTGCTCACAGTCCTTCTGATGGACTCTTGCAGCTCCTTGTTCCTCAGACTGTAAATCACTGGGTTCAGGAACGGAGTCAGAGCAGCGTACAGCACAGCCACAATGATACGGACCTGAAAGAATTACAAACAAAAAGAACAAAAAAGAACGTAGAACACAATATTTTGTCATCCAATGCTTTAAAGGTTGTGACAGTTTTAGTTTTACAGGAAATGTGTAGTGGATTAACATTAGATTCTCTATATGTTGAGTGATTACCAACAACATTTTGATTTACAAATTCATTCAAAACAAATCCAGGAACTTATAGCTGAGTGCAGAAGCCAGAACGATACTCACCATGTAAAAGAAAATGAGAATGACCCCCTCATATACCATATACCTCCACCAACCATTCAACTTGCAGTTTTTCTAGTTTGTAATAAATAAACATGCAGCCCTGTAGAACTATCAAGTAGTTTTGCTTGGACATCCCAGATCAGTGTCTGACCAAATGTGATCAGTTGTCCCAGTGTTATGGCACTGAATAATGGCCAGACAAGTGTTTTACCAGCCCATTGTGATGTCACAGTGGAGCTGCCCAGTGCTGTTTTGGATATGAAAAGTCATCTTTTCATCATTTTATCTTGTTAGGTGTGAAATGTGGTCCTGCCCAGCATTTGAATTCTTGAGTTAAGGCCATAGATGTTTTAGGTCATAGTGAGCCTGAACTTTAACCTCAAAATCATCCTTGAATCTTAGTGGATGTTAGTGCCATGGCATGTTCACGAGATAAACAAACCAAAAACATAACGGCTTTGACCACATTTGTCACTGGCACAGAGGCATAAACATGGCATTTTACTCAAAACCATGGTTTTACAGTGGCATTATGGGAAAGATCAGGGTTTGACCAAAGCTGCTAGGTCTGGTCAGGGAACTATCATTGTCCCACCTTCCTCAGTAAATGGGGCTGTTCATACAAGAAGTTCATCATGTGATCTACAACAGTTTCAGACAGTATTCAGGCACCTTCACATTTTACACACTTTATTGAATCACAGATTCAGCTTTAAATAGATAAAACTGCGATTTTTCCCACCAACTTACACAACCTATACTAAAAAACTGAAAACACATTCTTAGGATTATCTAACCTCTTTCAGACCTTTGGCCTTGCTGAGCTGTCTCATAACTGTGGTTGAGTTTCAGTGGCTCCATTTTATACATATTTTCAATTTGGAAAAGTTGGTTTATCAATGAAAGCAAAATACAAAAAACACAATGGAAGCAGACTTATAACTGAAGACATTCATGAAACAGCAGCAGAGACTGTAAGGTTCCTCATGTTAATGAATGAAGCAACCAAAAATATCAGGTTTCCCTCTCTCTTCTACATCATTTGTCGCATCATCTTGTTGTGACCTGATGTTATTACTAGTTTATTAGTACCCAACTGGAAAATTACTGCCACCAGCTGTTTATCTTCAATCAACAATATAAATCAACTCTTAATATTTCTTCTATAGTGGATGCTTGTTTAATGATTGACCAACTTCAGTGAAACCACGAAATTGGTTGTAAACTTTGGAAACACAGACAAATCAACCGATGCTGCACTGATGCAAAGTCAGATGAACATTCCTGAATTGGAAATGTTCATACATTATTTTAAGGGGTTAGTAGCTGTAGTGCTGCAGCAGTTCATTAGCAACTGGAACCAGATTCAAAACAACAATGTAAAGTTACTCATTTTCCCCATTTAACTGCTTGTGATGACTGAAATCAAATGAATGCATCGTAATCTCTGTAAAATACAGGAGGTGAATTGTTATTTTTAGATGTGTGTGAGATGCACTAAAACAAAAGCAAAGGGAAATAGGAAAGTTAAATTATTCGACTCTTGTACCTCTGGTGAAAAGTTTCCCACCCGGTAGGAAATGTACACACAGGAGGCTGAGCTGAAAGAGATGGTCACCACAGTCAGGTGGGCACTACATGTCCCAAAGGCCTTCAGCCTCTGAGTGACAGCCATCCTTGATAGTGAAACACCAATCAGGACATAGGACGTGAGGATGAGGCTTCCTGGGGTTAGTAAAGCAACCATGGCCAAACAAAGGGATACGATGTTATCCACTGATGTGTCAGCACATGCCACTCGCCTTACAGACGCCATGTCACACCAGCCATGTTTCACCACATTTGGGCCACAGTAAGGTCGGAGCAATGCAATGATGGTGGCTGGCAGTGTGCAGACAACACTGAAAACCCAGGCTCCTGTGATGAGAAGCAGCTGAACAGGCCGAGTCATAATGGAGGTGTAGTGCAGAGGGTTGCAGATGGCCACATAGCGGTCGTACGCCATGACAGTCAGGATGGCATGACCAGTACAGCCTAGCTGGATGAAGAAATGCATCTGGAGGAAGCAGCCTGGGACAGAAATAGTTGATACGTTGGACAGGAAGCCAGACAACATTTTAGGGATCGTTATGGTGGTGTAGACCATGTCCACAAAGGAGAGGTTGGCGAGGAAGAAATACATTGGAGAGTCGAGCTTTGGGTCAGTCAGTGTCTGCATGAGAACAAAGGGCGATGGTTACAACACTAAGAATTCAATATTAGTCAGACTGAGCCAAGACTGAAGAAATACACAGACAGTTGGTTTTGTACCACAAAGATGATCATGCTGTTTCCTCCCAGGATGACGATGTAACCCAGCAGCAGGATGACAAACAAGATCATCTGTTTCTCACCGAGGCTGGAGAGGCCCTGGAGGATGAAGAAGGTGACGCCATCAGGCTCCCTGGTGCCGTTAACAGAGCTGGATCTGTGACTGCTCGACAAAGGCAGGTATGAATCTGGAGAAAAATAGTAGAGAGGCATCAGGGTTGAGTCCCAGTCAGGACATCAGAGGACTGAGAGCACTTCAGGGGTTATAGTCCATATAAGGGTTATGGTCCATGTTCAGCAGCTGCATGGTACATTTCACACTGGATCACATGGACTTTTACTTCAACATGCTCATGTTTCAGTCAACACAATCTATGTATGAATGTCCTGATGACGAACGTGACATAACATAAAATAAAATCCAAAAGAATCCAGGCAGTGAATATGTGTAATTTTCCAACAAAAGAGTTGAAAGTATTAGTTGGTTAATTAATAAGTTTAAGGACAGAAAATATTGCAAATGTCCCAGCTGCATGGATCATTCCCTCATTAATGACCTTACTAGTCAAACAGCAGCCTGGATATGAGCAGAGAAAATCCACTTTGTTTTAAATTCAGCCCAAATCAGTAACGTACCTCATTAGAGACACAGACAACACATGAATGTAGTGCACAGCTACAACAGTGTCAGAGAAGAGCAGTCACTGTCAAACCTGTAGGTAAATTAAACAGTGAAAAACAGCTCAGCACTGAGAGAAACACAGACATTAGTAAATGGTGTCAGGTATTTGGAGAATAATGTTTCACTGCCTTCAATTACTGGGAAACAATCACTGCTGTTGGGACAAAACTGCCCAGAAAACCAGTTAGAGCACATCATTTTCAAGGCATAAAAAAATCAAGCCTTTTGTCATGAGTTGTGTCTCTGTAACATGACTATACATCGCCTTTGGAAAACCTGATTAAAACAGTTCACCTCCCAATCAGCAACACAGGATGAAAAGCACAGAAACACTCACAGACCTCTGGGGCTTTCAGGTGAAACATGAGGCGGCAAAAGCTCCATTTCTCCTCAGCACACAGACAGATGGATAGATGGCTGGATGGACACAGATTTGCTGTCAACAGACAACAAGTGCAGACTAACTTCATCTGTGCACAAGCTCAGTTTGAAAGCTCAACATACAAAGAGAATCAAAAGTCATTTGGCTTTAAACATCTCAGCCCCTGCACAAAACAAAGCACAGCTTCTTTTGAAAAGTGCTAATACCTGACCATCATATCCACAATCTTTGAAAAGCATCATCTTACCTGAATATGTGGATCAGACTCCGCACTGCTCAGTCAGGTTTAGTCCCATGAAGGCAGAACTTCATCTCAGGGCCACGTTTTGGCTTCTGAAGGCCAACTGACCTTTGTCTGATTCTAATGGAGATTATAATGAGGCCAGGAAACGTTCATGACATCAGATCCTTTGTATCAAACATGTACATTGTACACAGGACAGCAAAATAATACCAAAGGGACATCATTTTAGTTGCCTGTGTGGCTATAAACAAGCATCGGGAAAGAAAACACAGAAACATAATTGTCTCTGTTGCCATGGCAACAAACAGCAACATTAAATGTTTGATCTCCTCATTAAAGACTCATTATAGAAGCTCTGTTTCAGCTCATGTTTTACTTTAATTACTTGTGTGTGTGTGTGTGTAAGGAAGAAATGGGAGATGTTTAGTCTTTGAACATAATTTGCACAGTCTGATTTAGTTTCAGTAAAACAGAAATTTCAAAAGTTGAATTAATATCACAGTTTGAAAGCAACAGAAATACATCCGTACACATCTACAAAGAAAATATTCATACCACAATATGATATTTATTTATTTGTCCATTCAGAAATTCCTTTTGTGTCCATGGGTAGATATCAAACATCAACAACATAACAGCATACATTAGCTCACAAAGTCATAAACACACATGTGAGCTCAGTACCATCAGTCAGGCAGCCCTCCTCCTCCTCAGGGAGACCAGCTCAGGAAATGTGCAGAATGAAACTTCTTCGTCTGACACATTACATGGAGACACTTTACAAAGTCACGACTGTAATTAGTCCAAATCATTAATGACTTTACTTGCACTTGTGTTAACTTCATAAACTATACTAGTTTTCAAGAACCAAATTCAGCTCAAGGCTCCTGCAGGTTGGCAGGGTCACATTTGACTGCACAGTAAGTCTTGGTGCTCTCAGCAATGGAAGAAGATTATTAAGTGCTAGTTGTGGTAGGTCTCTACGCTTGTCCAGATATAAAACTTTACTGATACACTGGAGGCCTTTTGTTCTTCAGAGATTTCTGTGCTGTTGATTTTCATTAGGTGGTTGTGGGTTTACTGGAGTGTCCTTATACAAGGACATGGATTTACTGGTTTTTAACAGTGACTCACATTGTCAGTCTGATTTCATTTTTAGCAGGCTGTCACTCCAGACAATTGGTGATTTTTGATGGAGTTGATTTTTTCAACAGCTGTTGTGTTATCTTCCATAAGATTTCATAGCATTGTCACACTTTATTAACACTTTAGCGTGGCATGCACTTATCAGCAGCACTTTAATGGAGGATTGTTGTTTCCAATGTTTTCATGAGCCTGATTCTTTTAGTGGGACCAGTGCTGGCAGACGTGCAGGTAGTGCAGCCAAGAGGAAAGACTTTTGCTCTCAGGCCTGTGCAGACGTTCTGAGGTTGTGGATTGTGGGTTGGTTTGCTCTGACTTCGAAAAGACGTATGATACAATTGGCACAACATGCAGTTAACAAACGAAACCCCAGCTAAATTTCTGTACGTGACTATCGCTCTTTATTTACAAATTGACATCAAGATGCCTGCATGTTCAGTTGCCTTTTCTCTGCTGCCCAGTCCAGGTTTTCTCTCCCAGTCAGGACACTGTGTTGACGTCCTTTGTGGCTGAAACAGCAGCAGATCTGAACCTGCTCACAGTCCTTGTGATGGACTCTTTCAGCTCCTTGTTCCTCAGACTGTAGATCACAGGGTTCAGGAACGGAGTCAGAGCAGCGTACAGCACAGCCACAATGATACGGACCTGAAAGAATAACAAACCTTTAGTGGACTTTGATTGATCATATCTGACATGTCACCCCCTGAGGATGATCGAGGGATCAGTCTGTAATCCAACACTCCCTGCCTAATTAAATTCTCTTAAGAAATCAGCTGTGTATTTCCAGTGATTGCTAAACCTCCTGCTCAGTGCGTCTTATCAATAATTATGTTTTCAGAGCAGTTGAATGATCAAATGGACAGAATTCTGTTTAATTTGTTTTGTTCCAAAAGAGAAAAACCAAAAGTGATCAACTGGACGTGTTCTTGGCATTTTTAGGAAGGTGACCACGTCCAGTCTGTTTCTTCAGTGACTTGAGAGAACTCTTGACAATTTCAGATTTCCAGTACGGTTGCTCTCGACATTTATGGTCTCTAAACAGGTTTGACTTACCTCCTGATATTTTTGGTGACCTCTTGATCACTGGACAAATCAATGAACGATTTGATTAAAAAGTTTCATTCATAACAAAGCTCTCAGAGTCATATCAAATATGCTGGAGATATTTATGGCTACCAGCACTTTGCCCATACTAAGTTTTCTGATTTCTGCAGGTACTGTCAGCTCCCATCCACCTGGTCTCATGTGTATTTTCATTTGTACATTGTCCGTTTCAGTTCATCTCAGTTGCACGTCTTGACTGGCGATCTTTTCGTTACACAATCTTGTTTGTGTTTAAATGTTACTCAACTGGAAAATTGCCATCACCAGCTACAAACTAACTCTTAATACTCATATTGGTAGTGGACTAAAACTTTTAAATATCTGCAGTGTCTTTTAAGGATTTTCACAGACCTTTGGTTGGAAAAAGAACTGGTTGTAGGGCCGGTCTGTTTTTCAGATGCCTAGAGTCCTAGAAAGAAGCAGCTATCTAAACAGACTCCAAGATGGAGTTCAATTTTTGTCAAACTGATTGTTTTTTATTTGTCTGAATACGGCCCCTTAGATTTCATTTTTGATGGACAAACAAAAACAAATGCAAAGGTAAATAATGAAGTCAGATTATCTGAGTCTTGTACCTCTGGTGAAAAGTTTCCCACCCGGTAGGAAATGTACACAAAGGAGGCTGAGCTGTAAGAGATGGTCACCACAGTCAAGTGGGCTGCACACGTCCTGAAGGCCTTCAGCCTCTGAGTGACAGCCATCCTTGATAGTGAAACACCAATCAGGACATAGGACGTGAGGATGAGGACTCCAGAGGTCAGTAGAGCCACCACAGCAAAAGAATGGGAGACAATGTTATCCACTGAGGTGTCAGCACACACCAATTGTCTTACAGATGATGGGTCACACCAACAATGCTTCACCACATTTGGGCCACAATATGGTCGCTGCCAGGTCATGATGTTCGCTGGCAGTGTGCAGACAGCACTGAATACCCAGGCTCCTGTGATGAGAAGCAGCTGAACAGGCCGAGTCATAATGGAGGTGTAGTGCAGAGGGTTGCAGATGGCCACATAGCGGTCGTACGCCATGACAGTCAGGATTCCACGACTTGTTATGCCTAGCTGGATAAAGAAAAAAATCTGGAGGAAGCAGCCTGGGACAGAAATGGTTGATACGTTTGTCAGGAAGCCAGACAACATTTTAGGGATGGAGGTCGTGGTGTAGACCATGTCCACAAAGGAGAGGTTGGCGAGGAAGAAATACATTGGAGAGTCGAGCTTTGGGTCAGTCAGTGTCTGCATGAGAACAAAGGGCGATGGTTAAAACACTAAGAATTCAATATTAGTCAGACTGAGCCAAGACTGAAGAAATACACAGACAGTTGGTTTTGTACCACAAAGATGACCATGCTGTTTCCTCCCAGGATGACGATGTAACCCAGCAGCAGGATGACAAAAAAGATCATCTGTTTCTCACCGAGGCTGGAGAGGCCCTGGAGGATGAAGAAGGTGACGCCATCAGGCTCCCTGGTGCCGTTAACAGAGCTGGATCTGTGACTGCTCGACAAAGGCAGGTATGAATCTGGAGAAAAATAGTAGAGAGGCATCAGGGTTGAGTCCCAGTCAGGACATCAGAAGACTGAGAGCACTTCAGGGGTTATAGTCCATATAAAGGTTATGGTCCATGTTCAGCAGCTGCATGGATCATTCCCTCATTAATGACCTTACTAGTCAAACAGCAGCCTGGATATGAGCAGAGAAAATCCACTTTGTTTTAAATTCAGCCCAAATCAGTAACGTACCTCATTAGAGACACAGACAACACATGAATGTAGTGCACAGCTACAACAGTGTCAGAGAAGAGCAGTCACTGTCAAACCTGTAGGTAAATTAAACAGTGAAAAACAGCTCAGCACTGAGAGAAACACAGACATTAGTAAATGGTGTCAGGTATTTGGAGAATAATGTTTCACTGCCTTCAATTACTGGGAAACAATCACTGCTGTTGGGACAAAACTGCCCAGAAAACCAGTTAGAGCACATCATTTTCAAGGCATAAAAAAATCAAGCCTTTTGTCATGAGTTGTGTCTCTGTAACATGACTATACATCGCCTTTGGAAAACCTGATTAAAACAGTTCACCTCCCAATCAGCAACACAGGATGAAAAGCACAGAAACACTCACAGACCTCTGGGGCTTTCAGGTGAAACATGAGGCGGCAAAAGCTCCATTTCTCCTCAGCACACAGACAGATGGCTGGATGGCTGGATGGACACAGATTTGCTGTCAACAGACAACAAGTGCAGACTAACTTCATCTGTGCACAAGCTCAGTTTGAAAGCTCAACATACAAAGAGAATCAAAAGTCATTTGGCTTTAAACATCTCAGCACCTGCACAAAACAAAGCACAGCTTCTTTTGAAAAGTGCAAATACCTGACCAACATATCCACAATCTTTGAAAAGCATCATCTTACCTGAATATGTGGATCAGACTCCGCACTGCTCAGTCAGGTTTAGTCCCATAAAGGCAGAACTTCATCTCAGGACCACGTTTTGGCTTCTGAAGGCCAACTGACCTTTGTCTGATTCTAATGGAGATTATAATGAGGCCAGGAAACGTTCATGACATCAGATCCTTTGCTTCAAACATGTACATTGTACACAGGACAGCAAAATAATACCAAAGGGACATCATTTTAGTTGTCTGTGTGGCTATAAACAAGCATCGGGAAAGAAAACACAGAAACATAATTGTCTCTGTTGCCGTAGCAACAATCAACATTGAATGTTTGATCTCCTCATTAAAGACTCATTAATTAACTTTAATTACTTTGTGTGTGTGTGTGTTTGTGTGTGTGTGTGTGTGGACAACTCTTAATTTACACTTGTTTATCATTGTGGGGACATTTGGTTTGGTCCTCACAGCTTCAAAGGGCTGTTTCAGCCTTTAGACTTCAGGGTTAAGGTCAGAGTTAGATTCAGGTTTGGCTCATGGCCTACAGAACATTATTTCATCTAAGTTCGAGCCAGTGGCTGACGACTTACATTGCCGACGTGTGGAGTTTCCACGTTATCTGTGTGGGCTTCTTCCTCCCACAGTCCAGACACATACAGGTTAGGCTCATTGGTGACTCTAAATGTCTTTGGTTGTTCCCTCTGCTCTTCCTTGCCAGCCTCTCCTTTCTTGAAATGGTCTACACCACCGCCAACATCCCCAACATGATGTCCGGCTTCTTGTCAGATGTATCGACCATTTCTGTCCCAGGCTGCTTCCTCCAGATTTATTTCTTCATGCAGCTTGGCATCACTGGCCTTGCCCAGTAGGTAAAGAACCACTGATGAAATTTTTGTATACCATTCCCTACTCCATTTTATGTTATTGACATTAATATTTTTCATTTAATCATTTATTTATTGGTGTTTCTCCTATTAAAACCCACTTGTTCTTTTAGAACGACAGATTTCTAACAAAAACATTGCTAAAACCAGAAAACTAGGCAAAGGAAGCAAATTATTGCAAAGTTACTCTTGAATACTTGTTGAGGTGAAAGCAGCGAGTAATGATGCTGAGCCACCAAGTATGAGTGTAGTAAGTGGGAACACTAACTATACTTATACTTGGTGGCTCAAACCAGCAACCGTGAGCCATGTTGGGGGGTGGCCAGATCTTCAAGGAAGAGGATCGGGAAACACAGAGAGATGATGCCGGAGTGCTAGGATTCATTGCAGCTGCAGATGAAACCTGGGGGTTGGAAGTAGCAAGAACAGAGAGAGAAGGGGTGCTAGTTCCAGACACAGCTTTCTGGCAGGTGGACCAGACACTGATGAAACAGAAACAGTTCAGATTTTGTACAAATGTGAAGATGATGTGGAACCAACAGGGTCAATATGGTTGGCCAGAACAGCAACAGTTAAACAAACTGATGGCTGGTTGTGAAGGTTGGAGAGCCTGTGGGGATGGTGGTTTCTTTCCATGATGTACATCATCGGAGTAGCTGGAATATGAACGAAGCCGAGAGAGTAGAGTTTTAGATATTAGACAACGAGGGCCCCCCATTGATGGTAGACAAAGCAGCACAGGCTTGTTTTGGTGTTTGTCTTCAAACGCAGGGTAGCAGAGTTTGTTTTAGGTACAGCTGGGATGGAGATTTGAGTGGTGCTGAGACCGTCACAGCAAAGTTGGTGCAAGGGGAGATGGGAGACAGTGTCAGTGCTCGGGTGGGAGCGTAGTGGTGAAGTCAGACAGATGGACATGAAGGTTTTATAGGGAATAACTGAACAGCAAAAGCCGAAGAATGAATAAATATATAAATATGCATCACCTGAGATGTAGTGATTGATGTGAAGTGGTCAAGTAACTTGTTTTTCTCACTGATCTCAGGGTTTGAGGTGATGAAAGTGTTTTTGGAGACAGAAAACCAGTGAAGAGACCTCAGGGAGTCTGTCTGATGTCATGTAAATTTCTTTAAGTTTGAGAGTTGCTAATTCTCAGAAACAACCACAAGTGTGATGTGTCATCTCAGGTTTAATCACAGGCGCCGGGAGAGGAGACTTTGCAGACTTTGTGTTACAGCATCAGGTTTATATATATTTTTAAAAAGGGGTGGACTCATACTGGAAAAGACCCTACATGTTTGTTCAGTTGTCTTCTAGCTTCAGGCCACTACCAGCACTAAACAAATTGTTGGCACCCTTTGACATGGTGTAAAACCCCCACACCGATGTCTCAGCTACGTCATTGTTAGCAGGTGCCAGGACGGTAACCATGGTAACTTCCATTTGTGAAGAAACTAGTTCCTCAATTCTGGTCATTTTCACCAGGACACATCTGGGACAGTCCATCAGACCAGTCTTTGGTAAATGTCCTGTATGCATCACTTTGTCTTACGTGGCCTGTTCTACTAACATCCTATGTTTTGTGTCGCAATAAAGAAAAATGTCCTCACAATGACAGTGAAAACCAAAACTTGGCCACACACACAGACACACACATATACACATAAGTAATTAAAGTTAATTAAAGAGTCTTTAATGAGGAGATCAAACATTCAGTGTTTATTGTTGCCACGGCAACAGAGACAATTATGTTTCTGTGTTTTCTTTCCCGATGCTTGTTTATAGCCACACAGGCAACTAAAATGATGTCCCTTTGGTATTATTTTGCTGTCCTGTGTACAATGTACATGTTTGAAGCAAAGGATCTGATGTCATGAACGTTTCCTGGCCTCATTATAATCTCCATTAGAATCAGACAAAGGTCAGTTGGCCTTCAGAAGCCAAAACGTGGCCCTGAGATGAAGTTCTGCCTTCATGGGACTAAACCTGACTGAGCAGTGCGGAGTCTGATCCACATATTCAGGTAAGATGATGCTTTTCAAAGATTGTGGATATGATGGTCAGGTATTTGCACTTTTCAAAAGAAGCTGTGCTTTGTTTTGTGCAGGGGCTGAGATGTTTAAAGTCAAATGACTTTTGATTCTCTTTGTATGTTGAGCTTTCAAACTGAGCTTGTGCACAGATGAAGTTAGTCTGCACTTGTTGTCTGTTGACAGCAAATCTGTGTCCATCCAGCCATCTATCCATCTGTCTGTGTGCTGAGGAGAAATGGAGCTTTTGCCGCCTCATGTTTCACCTGAAAGCCCCAGAGGTCTGTGAGTGTTTCTGTGCTTTTCATCCTGTGTTGCTGATTGGGAGGTGAACTGTTTTAATCAGGTTTTCCAAAGGCGATGTATAGTCATGTTACAGAGACACAACTCATGACAAAAGGCTTGATTTTTTTATGCCTTGAAAATGATGTGCTCTAACTGGTTTTCTGGGCAGTTTTGTCCCAACAGCAGTGATTGTTTCCCAGTAATTGAAGGCAGTGAAACATTATTCTCCAAATACCTGACACCATTTACTAATGTCTGTGTTTCTCTCAGTGCTGAGCTGTTTTTCACTGTTTAATTTACCTACAGGTTTGACAGTGACTGCTCTTCTCTGACACTGTTGTAGCTGTGCACTACATTCATGTGTTGTCTGTGTCTCTAATGAGGTACGTTACTGATTTGGGCTGAATTTAAAACAAAGTGGATTTTCTCTGCTCATATCCAGGCTGCTGTTTGACTAGTAAGGTCATTAATGAGGGAATGATCCATGCAGCTGGGACATTTGTAATATTTTCTGTCCTTAAACTTATTAATTAACCAACTAATACTTTCAACTCTTTTGTTGGAAAATTACACATATTCACTGCCTGGATTCTTTTGGATTTTATTTTATGTTATGTCACGTTCGTCATCAGGACATTCATACATAGATTGTGTTGACTGAAACATGAGCATGTTGAAGTAAAAGTCCATGTGATCCAGTGTGAAATGTACCATGCAGCTGCTGAACATGGACCATAACCCTTATATGGACTATAACCCCTGAAGTGCCCTCAGTCTTCTGATGTCCTGACTGGGACTCAACCCTGATGCCTCTCTACTATTTTTCTCCAGATTCATACCTGCTTTTGTCGAGCAGTCACAGATCCAGCTCTGTTAACGGCACCAGGGAGCCTGATGGCGTCACCTTCTTCATCCTCCAGGGCCTCTCCAGCCTCGGTGAGAAACAGATGATCTTTTTTGTCATCCTGCTGCTGGGTTACATCGTCATCCTGGGAGGAAACAGCATGATCATCTTTGTGGTACAAAACCAACTGTCTGTGTATTTCTTCAGTCTTGGCTCAGTCTGACTAATATTGAATTCTTAGTGCTGTAACCATCGCTCTTTGTTCTCATGCAGACACTGACTGACCCAAAGCTCGACTCTCCAATGTATTTCTTCCTCGCCAACCTCTCCTTTGTGGACATAGTCTTTACCACGACCTCCATCCCTAAAATGTTGTCTGGCTTCCTGTCAGAAGTTTCAACCATTTCTGTCCCAGGCTGCTTCCTCCAGATGCATTTCTTTATGCAGCTTGGCCTCACAGCCCTTGCCATCCTGACTGTCATGGCGTACGACCGCTATGTGGCCATCTGCAACCCTCTGCACTACACCTCCATTATGACTCGGTCTGTTCAGCTGCTTCTCATTACAGGGGCCTGGGTATTCAGCACCATTTGCTCTTTGCCAACAACCGTCATTGCTATGCAACAACCTTATTGTGGCCCAAACGTGGTGGCACATGGCTGGTGTGACCTGTTTGCTGTAAGACACCTAGCATGTGCTGACATCACACTGGATAGCATTATCTCCTTTTTCCTAGGCCTGGTGTCTCTACTGAGCACAGGAGGCCTCATCCTCGCGTCTTATGTCCTGATTGGTGTTTCACTATCAAGGATGGCTGTCACTCAGAGGCTGAAGGCCTTCAGGACATGTAGTGCCCACCTGACTGTGGTGACCATCACTTACATCTCAGCCTCCTTTGTAAACATTTCCTACCAGATGGGAAACTTTTCAGCAGAGGTAAGACACAAATATCCTTTTAGGAGACTGGATCCTCAAAGGTGTAAAATGTGAAACATTTAGTGCCATCTAGTGGTGTAGTCATGTAGCCTGTTGGCTTTTTAACCACTCATCACAGCCCAATCCCCCCATTTCCTGGTCTAAGGGAGGTTATAGTGTCCATTACCTTTAACAGCTTTAAAACGCAATCATCTGTCTTTGGATTGTTCATTCTGTTTTACTGTATAAACATGGCAGTGTAACATGGCTGCCTCTGTGGAAGGAGACCTGCTCCCATGTGGATTTAAAAGGCTCACTCTAAAATTATACATCCATCCATTATCAATACCCACTTATTCCTAACCAGGGTCCCAGGGATCTGCTGGAGCCTATCCCAGCTCTCTTTGGGTAAAAGGCCAGGGTACACCCTGGACAAGGTCACCAGTCCATCACAGGGCTCATTTTAAGATTAGGAAAATGCAAAGTTTGGTATTTTCAGGTGATTATAAAGTGATGATAAACACTATATTGCATTTGTTCAAACAGATGGCTCTAAATATTCCACACTGTCTGACTCTACACAGTTTTTCATTTGGGCCTTGATCGGTGCTGAAATGTTGAATAACATTCCTCTAATTTGGTGTGAGATTTATTTGGAGAGCATGACAGTGACTCAGAGCCTGCCTCAATCCCAAATCATGAGAGCTGATGATGTCGACTTACAATGAAATAAATGTCCGCAATGCAAAAACTGCCAGTGGCCGATGCCTCAAAGACATCATAAGGTGTTAGCATAGCATGTTAGCATAATGGAATACAAGGCTCCAATAAGGGGAAATGAACAAAATCCAACATGCTGACAATTTTTAAAGCCTTGGACAACAGACGGATGGACCTTGTGGGAAAATGTCATGAATCATCAGTCAACCTTGTGTGATTAATAAAGTTTTTGTGTTTATTTTTAGGTTTGTATTATTGTGGCTGCACTGTATGCTGTTCTCTGTCCGGTCATGAACCCACTGATCTACAGTCTGAGGAACAAGGAGCTGCAAGAGTCCCTCACAAGGACTGTGAGCAGGTTCAGATCTGCTGCTGTTTCAGCCATAAAGGACATCAACACAGTGTCCTGACTGGGAGAGAAAACCTGCTGGTCTGGTAACTGGAGTAAAGGCCTGAACATTAAGGAGACGTAATGTTTGTTTAAGTCTTAAATGTATTTAGAAAGTCACTGATATTTTCAACTAGTATTCATAAACTTTGCCTATATTGTGACAATGATCTGACATGCTTGGTCAACACTGTTTATTAATTCAGTCATACTCAAGACATTAAAACATGTTAACATTAAATATAACACATTTTTATACTTTTGTAATTGTTTCCAAGAAGAAAACAAACCAAAATTTATTAATCCAAAGACCTGGAACATTTCACACACTATCAGAGATAAAATTCATCAGATCCTTCCTCCTGCTGCCACAGATGGATCATCTACTACAACAGCTCTTCAGTCATCTGTTTAAACTTCTTCTTTCCTACTGACCTCTCTCAAATAACCTCAATTGTTGCTTTATCTAAACCATCAACTTGTCTCTTAGACCCCATCCTGACTAGGCTGCTCAAAGACGTCTTGCCCCGTTTTTAGACCTAGTCAATTTATCCCTAGTAACAAGCTTTGCACCTCAGACTTTTAAAAAAATATGTAATCTAATCACATTACTCTAGATAGCTACTCTAGGTAGCTGTATTATCAAATAAGCTATTTTTTAGGTTTTTACTCCCAAATAGAACAACTTTTTTTCTCTAAACTTAGAAGTAGAAAGTTACTGTTCATCCAGGCCTTTTTGCCCTTTAGACATGCTTGAAATCTGGCTAACTGGTTAGATTCATCAGGTTCCATAGGTAGATATAGCTGAGCATCATCTGCATAGCAATAAAAATTAAAACAGTGCTTCATAATAACATTGCCTAAAGGAAGCATGTACAAGGTGAAGAGAATCGGTCCTAGCACAGAACTTTGTGGAACTCCATAACTTACTTTTAAGTGTGTGGAAGGTTCTTCATGAACATGAACAAATTGGAATCTGTCCGATAAAGGATACTGAAAATCACCTTAACGCTGTTCGTTTGATCCCAGTCACATGCTCCAGTCTCTGCAATAAGATGCTGTGGTCGATAGTGTCAAATGCAGCACTAAGGTCTAGCGGGACAAGTGCAGAGATGAGTCCATTGTCTGTTTTTGTACGATGGTGTGCTGTAAATCGTGACTGCTGATCTTCAAATAGTTCTTTCCACAATAATAACAGGTTGTTGTTGTTTTTTTTTTGGGGGGGGTGGTCAGACTTTGCTATAAACTGTGATAATTGTTTGTAGACCTTTGTTACTTTAATATTTTGCAAATTTTCACTTGATGTCATGACAATGAACAAACCCTCTTTCCTAAAACATTCCTCTGAAAGTACACAGAAAATGTAGATATGTTTTGTATGTAATTAAGTGTTATATTCTATATATAAAGCACTTTTTGAATGAACGATGGTCTGTCTTTTACTACAGTAACACCAGGTGTGATAGGAAAGGTGTCATGCTGGAGAGCTGGATCTCAACTCAGTTTAAAAGCTGCACTTTAAGCTACAGTTAAATACAACATGTGTCAACAGATGCATCTGAACAGATGCAGCAGTGTGGCTCACGGTGTGTTTTTAATAGTTGTGGGATATGTTCCAGTGATGCAAAACCAGGTTCTGGATTGAGGCATTACAGTGAGTACATCAATTTCATTAGCTCTGACCAGTGAATATGGTCTGTGTAAAATAGGCAAATAATAGAAAATCCCAGGCCTTAGCCTTTAAAAATAATACAGTTAAATGAACCACTGTTGACAGATACCATGTGCCAAGCTGTGTTTACCACAGACTCATCCACTGCAGCTCTGGAAGTCCCATTTTTAAATGGCAGACATCATCCAAAGTTGCATGTCTCTTTTTGTCATTGAGCAAATGAAGTATAAACTAATCTTGATCACTCAACACTAGTAGGTCCCCTCCAGGCTGAGATTACAATAACTTCAGCAACTTCAGCTCCAAAACAGCCACTGTTGCCTCACTGGTCCACTGGTGGTGAGTGTGCACTGGTAGTCAGACCACATGTTGTAAAAATATCTGTTCACTGAGTTTGAAGCAGTCAGGGATGTTTCTAATACAATTGCTCGACACCAGTACCACCCAAAACACTCTAGCTTTGGCCTCTTGATCTAGCATCCAACCAGACGGTTGTCTTATGTCAAGGATTAAAGCAGGGCGAGGAGCTAAACGCAGGCATAACACATGGGGAAACACAGAACACGATACCTGAGAAAAGTCCAGAAAACAAGAATACTCTCCAAGTAGGACGAGTGTCCAAGAGTGAAAATCCAAACATGCGAAATGAAACGTTTCGACTTAAAAAAACTGAAAATCCAGTTGTCATGACTCAACCTTTAGATAACTTCCCCTGGACGACTGAGAATCTTCACAGACTTGGCAAAACCAACCAGCAATTGAGGGCAGAATGGCAGTGGCTTCTATAATGTCCAGGGGAGAAACAACAAGACAAGGTGAAAACAATCAGAAACTAATGACCAAGAAACACCAATACAAATCAGGGACAGACCACAGCGGAAAGTCCAGCACCAGGTAGTGAGCACAGAACATGACAATCATACACAAACCCTTGATTTGTCTTTATGTACTTGTGAAAACACAATGATGTTAGTCAACACACTCATAGAAACACACAGGTGGAGGTGCCAGAACCGTAACCACGGTAACTTCCATTTGGAAAAAAAATTTGTTGGCAGTAGCTGTTTGAGCAGTTGAGGAAGAATCTAGTTCCTCAATTCTGGTCATTTCCACCATGACACACCCGGGGCAGTCCATCAGACCAGTCTTTGGTAAATGTCCTGTATGCATCACTTTGTCATACGTGGCCTGTTCTACTAACATCCTATGTTTTGTGTCGCAATAAAGCAAAATGTCCTCACAATGACAGTGACAACTAAAATTTGGCCACACACACAGACACACACATATACACACAGGTGATTAAAGTTAATTAATGAGTCTTTAATGAGGAGATCAAACATTCAGTGTTTATTGTTGCCACGGCAACAGAGACAATTATGTTTCTGTGTTTTCTTTCCCGATGCTTGTTTATAGCCACACAGGCAACTAAAATGATGTCCCTTTGGTATTATTTTGCTGTCCTGTGTACAATGTACATGTTTGATGCAAAGGATCTGATGTCATGAACGTTTCCTGGCCTCATTATAATCTCCATTAGAATCAGACAAAGGTCAGTTGGCCTTCAGAAGCCAAAACGTGGCCCTGAGATGAAGTTCTGCCTTTATGGGACTAAACCTGACTGAGCAGTGCGGAGTCTGATCCACATATTCAGGTAAGATGATGCTTTTCAAAGATTGTGGATATGATGGTCAGGTATTTGCACTTTTCAAAAGAAGCTGTGCTTTGTTTTGTGCAGGGGCTGAGATGTTTAAAGCCAAATGACTTTTGATTCTCTTTGTATGTTGAGCTTTCAAACTGAGCTTGTGCACAGATGAAGTTAGTCTGCACTTGTTGTCTGTTGACAGCAAATCTGTGTCCATCCAGCCATCTATCCATCTGTCTGTGTGTTGAGGAGAAATGGAGCTTTTGCCGCCTCATGTTTCACCTGAAAGCCCCAGAGGTCTGTGAGTGTTTCTGTGCTTTTCATCCTGTGTTGCTGATTGGGAGGTGAACTGTTTTAATCAGGTTTTCCAAAGGCGATGTATAGTCATGTTACAGAGACACAACTCATGACAAAAGGCTTGATTTTTTTATGCCTTGAAAATGATGTGCTCTAACTGGTTTTCTGGGCAGTTTTGTCCCAACAGCAGTGATTGTTTCCCAGTAATTGAAGGCAGTGAAACATTATTCTCCAAATACCTGACACCATTTACTAATGTCTGTGTTTCTCTCAGTGCTGAGCTGTTTTTCACTGTTTAATTTACCTACAGGTTTGACAGTGACTGCTCTTCTCTGACACTGTTGTAGCTGTGCACTACATTCATGTGTTGTCTGTGTCTCTAATGAGGTACGTTACTGATTTGGGCTGAATTTAAAACAAAGTGGATTTTCTCTGCTCATATCCAGGCTGCTGTTTGACTAGTAAGGTCATTAATGAGGGAATGATCCATGCAGCTGGGACAAAACTTGTCTGAGGTGTTAGAACTTAACATTTATTAGACCTGAGAGTGAAAGAAACATTTATATCTTCAGCTTTGTGTTAAATTCATTCATTATGTTTTATGGAAAGTAGATTAAAATCTGTTTAAAACTCTTTTCTATCTTCACTTTAATAATAAACAGGCTTTTGATATATTTTTTCAATGACTCATTCCATGAGGATCTTTAAAGTGACTCTGCTTTGAAAACAAACTGGCTTGTCATATGATTCAGTTGGACTCATTGGAAACTGTCTAAAGGACATCACTTGTTTCTCTTCACACTGAGAAACTGTGGATCCATGAATATGGGAATATGTGAAATATTCATTTTCAAAGTTTCACTGCTCAGAACAAGACGTCTCCTACTTCACACTGATGCACATTCTCATTGTATGTGAGCTGGAAGTTCTAATCCTGCTTATCTCCCACTTCTTTCCTCTTCACTTGTATTAGACTGGAATAAGCCTCCACAATATTTATGCTGTCACAGATCATGCTCCTACGTGCACGTATTCAAGTTTTAATGTGAGCTGAGAGAAAAGTTTCTTGTAGTGTAGAATTCAAACATCATTCTGAGCAGAACACACTGGGCAACACACTGAAGGAAAGTTTATACAAAACATATTTTAGAATGGAGGGAACTATAATCATTTCTACATGTGTGGACATTGACATGCTGCTCTTATACTTTGTGGCTTTTATATACACTCAATCTATTGTTCCATGTGTATGAAGAACAGGGTTGAAACATGAGCATGTTGAGGTAAAAGTCCATGTGATCCAGTGTGAAATGTACCATGCAGCTGCTGAACATGGACCATAACCCTTATATGGACTATAACCCCTGAAGTGCTCTCAGTCCTCTGATGTCCTGACTGGGACTCAACCCTGATGCCTCTCTACTATTTTTCTCCAGATTCATACCTGCCTTTGTCGAGCAGTCACAGATCCAGCTCTGTTAACGGCACCAGGGAGCCTGATGGCGTCACCTTCTTCATCCTCCAGGGCCTCTCCAGCCTCGGTGAGAAACAGATGATCTTTTTTGTCATCCTGCTGCTGGGTTACATCGTCATCCTGGGAGGAAACAGCATGATCATCTTTGTGGTACAAAACCAACTGTCTGTGTATTTCTTCAGTCTTGGCTCAGTCTGACTAATATTGAATTCTTAGTGTTGTAACCATCGCCCTTTGTTCTCATGCAGACACTGACTGACCCAAAGCTCAACTCTCCGATGTATTTCTTCCTCGCCAACCTCTCCTTCGTGGAAATGGTCTACACCACCACCACAGTCCCCACAATGTTGTCTGGCTTCCTGTCAGAAGTATCAACCATTTCTGTCCCAGGCTGCTTCCTCCAGATGCATTTCTTTATGCAGCTTGGCATCACCGGCCTCGCCATCCTGACTGTCATGGCGTACGACCGCTATGTGGCCATCTGCAACCCTCTGCACTACACCTCCATTATGACTCGGCCTGTTCAGCTGCTTCTCATCACAGGAGCCTGGGTATTCAGCACTGTCTGCACACTGCCAGCGAACATCATTGTCATGCAAAAACCTTATTGCGGCTCAAACATTGTGGCACATGGCTGGTGTGACCTGTTTACTGTAAGACAACTGGCATGTGCTGACATCATGCTGGATAGTATTATCTTTGTTTGCTTAGGCCTGGTGTCTCTACTGACCACAGGAGGCCTCATCCTCACGTCCTATGTCCTGATTGGTGTTTCACTATCAAGGATGGCTGTCACTCAGAGGCTGAAGGCCTTCAGGACATGTAGTGCCCACCTGACTGTGGTGACCATCACTTACAGCTCAGCCTCCTTTGTAAACATTTCCTACAGAGTAGGAAACTTTACAGCAGAGGTAAGACACAAATATTCTTTTAGGAGACTCGATCCTTTAAAGGTGCGATGTGTAAAACATGAAATATTCAGTGGCATCTAATGGGGAGATTTTAGCTTGCAGCTAAATGTCTAGCTACTGTATAAACATGGCAGTGTAACATGGCTGCCTCTGTGGAAGGAGACCTGCTCCCATGTGGATTTAAAAGGCTCATTCTAAAATTATACATCCATCCATCATCTGTACCCCCTTAGTCCTAACCAGGGTCCCAGGGATCTGCTGGAGCCTATCCCAGCTCTCTGTTTGTTCTAACAGATGGCTCTAAATATTCCACACTGTCTGACTCTACACAGTTTTTCATTTGGGCCTTGATCGGTGCTGAAATGTTGAAGATTTATTTGGAGAGCATGACAGTGACTCAGAGCCTGCCTCAATCCCAAATCATGAGAGCTGAAGATGTCGACTTACAATTAAATAAATGTCCGCAATGCAAAAACTGCCAGTGGCCGATGCCTCAAAGACATCATAAGGTGTTAGCATAGCATGTTAGCATAATGGAATAATTGGACAGACATTGATGAAGGCCACTGCCATGGTGTGATGATGATTATTATGAGCAGCAAACTGAGTTGAATCTTTAGTGTGAACTACCTTGACAACAAGGCTCCAATAAAGGGCAATGAACAAAATCCAACATGCTGAGATTTTTTAAAGCCTTGGACGACAGACTGATGGACCTTGTGGGAAAATGTCATGAATCATCAGTCAACCTTGTGTGATTAATAAAGTTTTTATTTTTTTGATTTTTTTGAGGTTCATATCATTGTGGCGGCGCTGTACGCTGTTCTGAGTCCGTTCATGAACCCACTGATCTACAGTCTTAGCAACAAGGAGCTGCAAGAGTCCATGGGAAGGACCGTGAGCAGGTTCAGATCTGCTGCTGTTTCAGCCATAAAGGACGTCAACAAAGTGTCCTGACTGGGAGAGAAAACCTGCTGCTCTGGTAACTGGAGTAAAGGTCTGAACATTTAGGAGACTTAATGTTTGTTTAAGTCTTAAATGTGTTTAGAAAGTCACTGATATTTTTAACGAGTATTCATGAACTTTGCCTATATTGTGACAATGATATCATATGCTTGGTCAGCAGAATGGTTATTAATTCAGTCATACTCAAGACATTAAAACAAGTTGAATTAAATAAAACATTTTTATGTTTTTAATTGAAGAAAACAAATCAAAATTTATTAATCCAAACATCTGGCACAAAATTCCACAAACTATTAGAAATAAAATCCATCCGATCCTTCCTCCTGCTGCAACAGATGGATCATCTGCTACAGCAGCTCTTCAGTCATCTCTAAGATCTCAAACTGGTGACCTGTCCAGAGTGTACCCCTGCCTTTCACGCAAAGAGAGCTGGGATAGGCTGCAGCAGATCCATGTGACCCTGGTTAGGACTAAGTGGGTATAGATGATGGATACTACCATCTAATCACATAGCTACATTAGCTGGCATGGCTTTGGCCTCCATGGCTACAATAAGAAATCTTGGAGTTATTATTGACCAGTATATGTCCTTTAATCCACACATTAAACACATCTCTAGATCTGCCCTTTTCACCTGTACAATATTAAGAACTTCCTGTCTTAAAGTGAAAAACCAGTCCATTCATTTGTTGCATCCGGGTTAAATTACTGTTAATTTACTGTCAAGGTAAAACTGCCATTAGTAATTTCTGAAGATAAACAGTAGAGTTTAGTCTGGATGCTGTGGTATCTCATACCCTACATCATATATCCATAACTTCAGTTATAATAGTTAAGTTCATAATGTATTTGATTTAGAAGAAAGAAAGAAACCAGACGCTTCTCTGGTTGCTCCTGCATCTGCCAGTTTTACTTTGCTTTTATTCCTTTTTATTTCATTTATTTTTTCCCAATGATTTTATAATACACTTTTTTTACCCCCTTTCTAACTGCATTTGGAATTTTAGTGAAGATTTTACTTTTCTTTTTAACAACTCATCTGGCCTATTGAGTGACTACAGCCATGGATCATTTAAATTTCAACACGTCTGGAAAAGAAAACACATTGTGCCAAAACTGCCGGATATATCTTCAGGAAATCAATGTGTTACAAATAAAGATTCTTGCTCTGGAATCTGAAAAAGGACTTCATGACACGCTTCTGTTCGGACCCAGTGGTAAGAAGTCAAACCCTACTATCAATAATAGGTGCTATGTTGACCAAAACGCTACTTTGAACCTGGATGATACAGTGTCTTTCCCAAAACTTTCAAAAGTGGGAATTGATCAAAATGAAGCCACCTGGCATAAACTTGGTGCCAAGCCAAAGCGTCACAGAATTACAAAGAAAAATGGTGGTACCCCAGGAGCATATGTAGGATCATCAGACATACAGCTCAGTAACAGTGAAAGTGAAAGTGACTTACGTAGCCAAGTATAGTGACCCATACTCGGAATTTGTGCTCTGCAATTTAACCCAATCTAAAGTGTACACACGCAGCAGTGAAACACACACATCGTGAACACACACCCAGAGCAGTGGGCAGCCAGTGCTGCGGCGTCCGGGGAGCAGTTGGGGGTCCGGTGCCTTGCTCAAGGGTCTCATCTCTGTTGTCGTATTGAGGTTTCAACCACTGTCTGAACTAAATCTTATTGAGCAAGAAATGTCTGCTGTGACTGAGACACAAAAAAGCAATAACTTTAAAAACAGCTAGTTGAGCCAGTCAGAGAAACAGATGCAAAGAATCTGTGACAAATGTGAAGGACAGAGATATCCTGCTGCTTGGAGACGCTGCTGTCAGTGACATAAACAACAGCAGGATTATTACATGCAGCTACCCAAGTGCCATGGTTACTGATATAGCAGCTGTCCTCCCCCAGCTCATCTCAAAACACCAAGGAGTCAAACAGCTGATCCTGCATGTGGGTGCAGTGGAGACCAGAACGGGAGAATCAGAGGTTTTAAAACAGAACTTCTCCAAATTATTAGAGAAACTTAACAAACTGAAAATCCAGTCACTTGTCAGTAGACCTCTCCCAAACATCGACAGGAGGATTAATAAATTCAGCCGGCTGCTTGCATTGAACATATGGCAGTCCGAGGCCTGTGAGATAAGAAGAGTGCACTTCATTGATAACTTCAACTTGACGACCTGTTCAAGGGAAAGGGCCCATAACTGAGCAGGAGTGGAGTGAGACGGCTAACGGATAACCTCCTCCACTCTCTGAGGCACCAGACTGGGTCTGGACAGTCGTCTGAACCAAATCCCTTGCAGACAGATAGTTTCAGGTCCTACTCAAACTAATTTGAAACTTGCAGTGCTCAATGTCAGATCTCTATGTAACAAATCATTTTTAATCAATAATTTTATCTCCTCTTACAATCTTGATTTTATGTTTTTAACAGAAACATGGTTAGATAGCAGGACAGCAAATGCAGTTCTTATTGAATCCACCCACCTAATTTTACATTTCTATCAGAAACACGAGAAAACAAAAAGGGTGGTGGCGTCTGTGCCTTTGTTAGGGATAATGTGGTCCCCCACAGGCTGTTATTTGGGGAGTTCTTATCATTTGAGTATGTATCTTTTAAAATGGAGCAAAAATTATCTCCCACTGTACTTTTTATTATTATTTACAAACCTCCCCAATGCTGTCAAAATTTTTTTGATGATTTTACTGAGATGATTTCAGTTGTCCTCACAGAGTTTGACTGTTTGGTTATTACAGGTGATTTCAATGTTCACATGGATAAGGCCTGTGACAGATATGCCAAAGAACTTTCTGCCGTCCTTGAAACCTATGGCCTTAGTCAGCACGTTAGTGAGCTGACCCATACCAGAGGTCACACTCTGGACCTTGTCATTACTAAGGGTGTTAACATTTCTAATGTCACTGTGATTGATGTTGCTTTGTCTGATCATTTTTGTGCCTTTTTTGATTTGTCATAATTCCCAAAGATGCAACTGGACCTACACTTGTTCAGAAAGGACCCATAAATGATAACACCAGGAAACTGTTTACGGAGATGATTAGGTTTGAATAATACCACTTTCTCTCATGTTGAAGATTTGTTGAATTCATATTCTTCAAGTGTTCTTAATGTCATAGATGTGATTGCTGCTGTTAAAACCTGTTAGTCAACCCTGGAGCGGATCCGCTCCAAGTTGTATGTCCAGATATGTCACCAAAGATCGTCAGAAAAATTTGGATACAGTCTAATAAATTTTATGTCTAATAAAACCTTAAAGTCTCACGATTCAAATGACATAAAGCAATTTAGCATTGAATAATCACAGCGAATACAGTTTCTTAATATTTAACAACAGTACAAATACAGTACAATACGCTGCTCCTTACCTTTCTGTCGCGTTACTTCATATGTGTACTCAAACATCGAGTGTCGCTTATCGTTTTGTTCGTTAGAATCCATAGAACAAAGTGCACCCATGTTTTAGTCCAAAAGACGTAATATTGTACAGTAAATCCATAAATCCATTGTCCTCCTCATAAAAAGCCGTAATCCGCTTCGTTTTACGGTTGATTTCGCCGTTTATTCAATAAAGTTTGACATAGCAAGCTTCTGTGAATCACATGAGGCCTCAATCAAACGTGTTTGTTACGTTTCACAGCGTAACTGACGGTAAAACCAATAGAATTCACATCCCCAGAGAAAATCCCAGTCAAGGGGCATAGACTAACTTCCATTGACAGTAGAATCAGCCAGTCACATTGTTCGTCAATGGTGACTGACACATCTTGTAGCCAATGATGAGGCCTTTCCAACAGTCTATGACTCGTTGTGTTTGATGATGCAACAGTGGGCTTTAAACGGCCCCCACCTCTACTGTAAACGTTGCCTTGACAACACTGGTCAAACAGCGCTCGACGCTAGAGGGGGAGGAGTCATATTTCACATTTTACAGCGCGCCGATAGAAAACTGGGAAGCTTTTGCTTCAAACGACACCAAGGTCGTCAATATAACTCTTAAAATGTAAGAACAACAGCTAGTTTAATTTAGCTACGTGTTGTTCGGCCGTGTGCCGAAAAAAGGGGCGGGGCACCTAAATCAGGAACAGGCAAAAGCCACCGTGGAGAGATGATGACTCGGTCAGAAAATGGAGTGCCGTAAGGCCGAACAAAAATGGCGCAAATCAAAGCTCCAGGGGATATTATTGTATTTATAAGCAGATATTTATAAGCAGGTGTTGTGTGTGTTCAATGAAACGCTACGTAGAAAGAGAGAAATGTATTTTTCTGAAATCATCAACCACTGCAGTAACAACTCACGTGTCCTGTTTGCTACAGTGAGTAGGTTCACAAACCCTCCATCTCCATTGCCACTGGAACTAATTTCAACATCTAAATGTAATGAATTTGCATTATTTTTTAATGACAAGATTCAGGGTATTAAACAAACAATAAATCGCACAAGGCAGATACCAACTCTGCAGCCATCCAGGAGACACTTGGTAGAACTGACACACTTTACACCAGTAAATGACATAACAGTTGAAAAGATCTCCAGTCTGAGTTCATCCATCTGTTGCCTCGATGTTTTACCCACTAAATTTCTGAAATCAGTACTAAGTTCATTCAGCCACAGACTAATTCCCTCTAAAGCCAAGACTGAAAGATTCAGGAAGTCTTTTCTGTCCACGGCCATAAGACTCCATAATTCCTCAATATAAACAATAACGCACACACACACACATACACACACACACACACATGCATGTACGCACACACACACACACACAACCCCCCCCCCCCCATAAATAATTAGTTCATTACTTTATTAAGTACTTTATGAATTACTATTAGTCAATATAATTTAAATAATCTCAAATTTAATAACTGCTGTAACAACTGAATTTCCCCTTGGGGATTAATAAAGTACTTCTACTTCTTCTTCTTCTTCTTCTTCTTCTAAGCAGTTTGTTACCACAACTCATTCAATTAGTTAATGACTCATTACAGTCTGGAACATTTCCAAAGGCCCTGAAAATTGCTGTCATCAAGCCTCTCCTGAAGAAGAGCAGTCTTGATGCTATGGTACTGAACAACTACCGGCCCATATCAAACCTGCAGTTTTTAGGCAAAATCCTTTAAAAAGTTGTTTACCAACAATTTACTGACTTTCTCATCCTAAATAACTGCTTTGATGTTTTTCAGTCAGGTTTTAGACCCCATCATAGCACTGAAACTGCCCTCATCAAGGTGACAAATGACATTCGTCTGATCACAGACGCTGGCAGAGTCTCTGTCTTAGTACTGCTGGATCTACGTGCTGCTTTTGACACAGTGGACCATGTGATCCTGTTACGAAGGTTAGAGGACTGGATAGGCATCTCTGGTACTGCCACTGGCTTATGTCCTATCTTGAAGACAGGAAGTATTTCATTGAAGTTGGTAACTGTGTTTCAGACCAAATGGCGTTGAAATGTGGGGTCCCCCAGGGGTCCATCTTGGGACCCCTTTTGTTCAATCTTTACATTTTTCCTTTAGGCCAGTTAATAGGCAGCAATAATGTGTCCTACCATAACTATGCAGATGACACTCAGATTTACATTTCACTCACAGCTGGTGAACATGGACCAGTCGATTTACTGTGCAGATGTATTGAACAGATCACTCTGTGGATGTAAAACAATTCTCTCCAAATAAGACTGAAATAATCATCTTTGGGCCACAGAAACAAAGAGAAAGTGTCAGCAGTCACCTCAAGTCTCTTTCTCTAAAATTTAAAAATCAAGTCAGAAATCTAGGGGTTTTCATGGACATGAATTTTAACAGCCACATTAAATCGATAACATCGTCAGCATTTTACCATCTCAAAAACATTGCCAAAAACAAAGGGATCATGTCTATACCAGACTTGGAAAGACTCATCCATGCTTTTATGTCTAGCAGGTTAGATTACTGTAACGGCCTGTTCACGGGGCTCTCAAAAAGAGCAGTAAGGAAGCTACAGAACATCCAGAACGCTGCTGCTTGGGTCCTGACTAGAACCAGGAAGTACAACCACATTACTCCTGTTCTCAGATCTCTGCTCTGGCTTCCTGTCGTTCAGAGAATAGACTTTAAAACAACACTGCTTGTGTATAAGTCTCTTCATGGCTCAGCACCACAGTACATCTCTGACATATTGATGCCATATGAACCATCTCGGACTCTGAGACCATCAGGGACAGGCCTTCTGCTTGTACCCAGAGTCAGGACTAAACAGGAAGAAGCAGCATTTCAGTTCTATGCAGCTAAAACCTGGAATAGTCTTCCTGATGATATTAGATAGGCCTCATCTCTGGCAATGTTTAAGTCCAAGCTAAAAAACCTTTCTTTTTAGCTCAGCATATGACAATTGACAGTGATTTATCCATTCCTTTCATTTCAATTTCACTATTTGCTGTTTCTTATTTTGATTCTTGCCTATGTACTTTTAACTTGTCTTTTATTTCTGTAAAGCACTTTGAGTTAATAATTGTATGAATTGTGCTATATAAGAAACTTGCCTTGCCTTGCTTTACCTATCCATAACTTCAGTTCTAATAGTTAAGTTCATAATGTATTTGATTTAGAAGAAACTACAAGCCATTTGTTTGTTGCTAGTGTTCACTTCAGATTCTAATTATATGTAGTTAGAGCTGTTCATTTGTACAAGAGAAAGAATTTACTTGCGATAATGTGAATTAAGTGGAACATGGATGATACTGAATCACAACTTTGATAACTCCAAGCAGGTTAAATTGCAAACTCTGGTCTTTGCTTTCTGGGATTGTTGGAATATTAAAAAGCTATGACCTGATTTGGAGAAATGAACTACAGAGCTCAAATGTCATGTTTTTTTTCTATTCTGGGTGTTCTAGTCAAGTGTATTTCAGGGCAAATGAAGATATTCAGTGCGTTGGATAATTCTTTTCTCTTTGGTATGTGAAATGTTTTTGTTCAAATTCAGAAATGAAACTGCCTTCAACAATTCAAGATTGGAAATAAGAGTTCCAGAAGGTGTCAGGTTGAATTATGAAAATGCTTGGTCTGAAGCCACAGTTGTAGGACTTGTTTTTGTGGAGAATCTTTAGTATATTCCCTTAATTTTAAAGTTTTGAGAATGACTGAGTTACAAATACTGCTGAACAAATGTGACTGTCATATATAGAGATTTCATAATTACTACGAAACATATCAGTGGAACGAAACATTAAGTCTCCTAAATGTTCAGGCCTTTACTCCAGTTGCCAGAGCAGCAGGTTTTCTCTCCCAGTCAGGACACTGTGTTGACGTCTTTCACGGCTGAAACAGCAGCAGATCTGAACCTGCTCACAGTCCTTCTGATGGACTCTTGCAGCTCCTTGTTCCTCAGACTGTAGATCACTGGGTTCAGGAAGGGAGTCAGAGCAGCGTACAGCACAGCCACAATGATACGGACCTGAAACAAAGTACTTTATTGACTGCTAAATCTGGGTTTTATGACATTATTAGTGCAGAAAATACTAAAATATCATTGACATTTTTGTGATTTTTGATGGACATGTAAGACAAACAAAGACAAAAGAAAAGGTAAATCCTGAAGTCAGATTATCTGAGTCTTGTACCTCTGGTGAAAAGTTTCCCACCCGGTAGGAAATGTACACAAAGGAGGCTGAGCTGAAAGAGATGGTCACCACAGTCAGGTGGGCTGCACACGTCCCAAAGGCCTTCAGCCTCTGAGTGACAGCCATCCTTGATAGTGAAACACCAATCAGGACATAGGACGTGAGGATGAGGCTTCCTGGGGTCAGTAGAGACACCACGGCAAGAGAAAGTGAGACAATGTTATCCATTGATGTGTCAGCACATGCCAGTCGCCTTACAGACGCCATGTCACACCAGCCATGTTTCACCACATTTGGGCCACAGTAAGGTCGGAGCAACGCAATGATGGTGGCTGGCAGTGTGCAGAAAACACTGAAAACCCAGGCTCCTGTGATGAGAAGCAGCTGAACAGGCCGAGTCATAATGGAGGTGTAGTGCAGAGGGTTGCAGATGGCCACATAGCGGTCGTACGCCATGACAGTCAGGATGGCAGAGACAGTAATACTTAGCTGGATGAAGAAATGCATCTGGAGGAAGCAGCCTGGGACAGAAATGATTGACACATCTGACAGGAAGCCAGACAACATTTTAGGGATGGTGGCGGTGGTGAAGACTATTTCCACAAAGGAGAGGTTGGCGAGGAAGAAATACATTGGAGAGTCGAGCTTTGGGTCAGTCAGTGTCTGCATGAGAACAAAGGGCGATGGTTACAACACTAAGAATTCAATATTAGTCAGACTGAGCCAAGACTGAAGAAATACACAGACAGTTGGTTTTGTACCACAAAGATGATCATGCTGTTTCCTCCCAGGATGACGATGTAACCCAGCAGCAGGATGACAAAAAAGATCATCTGTTTCTCACCGAGGCTGGAGAGGCCCTGGAGGATGAAGAAGGTGACGCCATCAGGCTCCCTGGTGCCGTTAACAGAGCTGGATCTGTGACTGCTCGACAAAGGCAGGTATGAATCTGGAGAAAAATAGTAGAGAGACATCAGGGTTGAGTCCCAGTCAGGACATCAGAGGACTGAGAGCACTTCAGGGGTTATAGTCCATATAAGGGTTATGGTCCATGTTCAGCAGCTGCATGGATCATTCCCTCATTAATGACCTTACTAGTCAAACAGCAGCCTGGATATGAGCAGAGAAAATCCACTTTGTTTTAAATTCAGCCCAAATCAGTAACGTACCTCATTAGAGACACAGACAACACATGAATGTAGTGCACAGCTACAACAGTGTCAGAGAAGAGCAGTCACTGTCAAACCTGTAGGTAAATTAAACAGTGAAAAACAGCTCAGCACTGAGAGAAACACAGACATTAGTAAATGGTGTCAGGTATTTGGAGAATAATGTTTCACTGCCTTCAATTACTGGGAAACAATCACTGCTGTTGGGACAAAACTGCCCAGAAAACCAGTTAGAGCACATCATTTTCAAGGCATAAAAAAATCAAGCCTTTTGTCATGAGTTGTGTCTCTGTAACATGACTATACATCGCCTTTGGAAAACCTGATTAAAACAGTTCACCTCCCAATCAGCAACACAGGATGAAAAGCACAGAAACACTCACAGACCTCTGGGGCTTTCAGGTGAAACATGAGGCGGCAAAAGCTCCATTTCTCCTCAGCACACAGACAGATGGATAGATGGCTGGATGGACACAGATTTGCTGTCAACAGACAACAAGTGCAGACTAACTTCATCTGTGCACAAGCTCAGTTTGAAAGCTCAACATACAAAGAGAATCAAAAGTCATTTGGCTTTAAACATCTCAGCCCCTGCACAAAACAAAGCACAGCTTCTTTTGAAAAGTGCAAATACCTGACCATCATATCCACAATCTTTGAAAAGCATCATCTTACCTGAATATGTGGATCAGACTCCGCACTGCTCAGTCAGGTTTAGTCCCATGAAGGCAGAACTTCATCTCAGGGCCACGTTTTGGCTTCTGAAGGCCAACTGACCTTTGTCTGATTCTAATGGAGATTATAATGAGGCCAGGAAACGTTCATGACATCAGATCCTTTGCTTCAAACATGTACATTGTACACAGGACAGCAAAATAATACCAAAGGGACATCATTTTAGTTGCCTGTGTGGCTATAAACAAGCATCGGGAAAGAAAACACAGAAACATAATTGTCTCTGTTGCCGTGGCAACAATCAACACTGAATGTTTGATCTCCTCATTAAAGACTCTTTAATTAACTTTAATTACTTGTGTGTATATGTGTGTGTCTGTGTGTGTTGCCAAATTTTGCTTGTCACTGTCATTGTGAGGACATTTTTCTTTATTGCGACAGAAAACATAGGATGTTAGTAGAACAGGCCACGTAAGACAAAGCGATGCATACAGGACATTTACCAAAGACTGGTCTGATGGACTGTCCCAGATGTGTCCTGGTGAAAATGACCAGAATTGAGGAACTAGTTTCTTCACAAATGGAAGTTACCATGGTTACCGTCCTGGCACCTGCTAACAATGACGTAGCTGAGACATCGGTGTGGGGGTTTTACACCATGTCAAAGGGTGCCAACAATTTGTTTAGTGCTGGTAGAGGCCTGAGGCTAGAAGACAACTGAACAAACATGTAGGGTCTTTTCCAGTATGAGTCCACCCCTTTTTAAAAATATATATATACCTGATGCTGTAACACAAAGTCTGCAAAGTCTCCTCTCCCGGCGCCTGTGATTAAACCTGAGATGACTCATCACACTTGTGGTTGTTTCTGAGAATTAGCAACTCTCAAACTTAAAGAAATTTACATGACATCAGACAGACTCCCTGAGGTCTCTTCACTGGTTTTCTGTCTCCAGAAACACTTTCATCACCTCAAACCCTGAGATCAGTGAGAAAAACAAGTTACTTGACCACTTCACATCAATCACTACATCTCAGGTGATGCATATTTATATATTTATTCATTCTTTGGCTTTTGCTGTTCAGTTATTCCCTATAAAACCTTCATGTCCATCTGTCTGACTTCACCACTACGCTCCCACCCGAGCACTGACACTGTCTCCCATCTCCCCTTGCACCAACTTTGCTGTGACGGTCTCAGCACCACTCAAATCTCCATCCCAGCTGTACCTAAAACAAACTCTGCTACCCTGCGTTTGAAGACAAACACCAAAACAAGCCTGTGCTGCTTTGTCTACCATCAATGGGGGGCCCTCGTTGTCTAATATCTAAAACTCTACTCTCTCGGCTTCGTTCATATTCCAGCTACTCCGATGATGTACATCATGGAAAGAAACCACCATCCCCACAGGCTCTCCAACCTTCACAACCAGCCATCAGTTTGTTTAACTGTTGCTGTTCTGGCCAACCATATTGACCCTGTTGGTTCCACATCATCTTCACATTTGTACAAAATCTGAACTGTTTCTGTTTCATCAGTGTCTGGTCCACCTGCCAGAAAGCTGTGTCTGGAACTAGCACCCCTTCTCTCTCTGTTCTTGCTACTTCCAACCCCCAGGTTTCATCTGCAGCTGCAATGAATCCTAGCACTCCGGCATCATCTCTCTGTGTTTCCCGATCCTCTTCCTTGAAGATCTGGCCACCCCCCAACATGACTCACGGTTGCTGGTTTGAGCCACCATGTATAAGTGTAGCTAGTGTTCCCACTTACTACACTCATACTTGGTGGCTCAGCATCATTACTCGCTGCTTTCACCTCAACAAGTATTCAAGAGTAACTTTGCAATAATTTGCTTCCTTTGCCTAGTTTTCTGGTTTTAGCAATGTTTTTGTTAGAAATCTGTCATTCTAAAAGAACAAGTGGGTTTTAATAGGAGAAACACCAATAAATAAATGATTAAATGAAAAATATTAATGGCAATAAAATAAAATGGAGTAGGGAATGGTATACAAAAATTCCATCAGTGGTTCTTTACCTACTGGGCAAGGCCAGTGATGCCAAGCTGCATGAAGAAATAAATCTGGAGGAAGCAGCCTGGGACAGAAATGGTCGATACATCTGACAAGAAGCCGGACATCATGTTGGGGATGTTGGCGGTGGTGTAGACCATTTCAAGAAAGGAGAGGCTGGCAAGGAAGAGCAGAGGGAACAACCAAAGACATTTAGAGTCACCAATGAGCCTAACCTGTATGTGTCTGGACTGTGGGAGGAAGAAGCCCACACAGATAACGTGGAAACTCCACACGTCGGCAATGTAAGTCGTCAGCCACTGGCTCGAACTTAGATGAAATAATGTTCTGCAGGCCATGAGCCAAACCTGAATCTAACTCTGACCTTAACCCTGAAGTCTAAAGGCTGAAACAGCCCTTTGAAGCTGTGAGGACCAAACCAAATGTCCCCACAATGATAAACAAGTGTAAATTAAGAGTTGTCCACACACACACACACACATAAGTAATTAAAGTTAATTAATGAGTCTTTAATGAGGAGATCAAACATTCAGTGTTGATTGTTGCCACGGCAACAGAGACAATTATGTTTCTGTGTTTTCTTTCCCGATGCTTGTTTATAGCCACACAGGCAACTAAAATGATGTCCCTTTGGTATTATTTTGCTGTCCTGTGTACAATGTACATGTTTGAAGCAAAGGATCTGATGTCATGAACGTTTCCTGGCCTCATTATAATCTCCATTAGAATCAGACAAAGGTCAGTTGGCCTTCAGAAGCCAAAACGTGGCCCTGAGATGAAGTTCTGCCTTCATGGGACTAAACCTGACTGAGCAGTGCGGAGTCTGATCCACATATTCAGGTAAGATGATGCTTTTCAAAGATTGTGGATATGATGGTCAGGTATTTGCACTTTTCAAAAGAAGCTGTGCTTTGTTTTGTGCAGGGGCTGAGATGTTTAAAGCCAAATGACTTTTGATTCTCTTTGTATGTTGAGCTTTCAAACTGAGCTTGTGCACAGATGAAGTTAGTCTGCACTTGTTGTCTGTTGACAGCAAATCTGTGTCCATCCAGCCATCTATCCATCTGTCTGTGTGCTGAGGAGAAATGGAGCTTTTGCCGCCTCATGTTTCACCTGAAAGCCCCAGAGGTCTGTGAGTGTTTCTGTGCTTTTCATCCTGTGTTGCTGATTGGGAGGTGAACTGTTTTAATCAGGTTTTCCAAAGGCGATGTATAGTCATGTTACAGAGACACAACTCATGACAAAAGGCTTGATTTTTTTATGCCTTGAAAATGATGTGCTCTAACTGGTTTTCTGGGCAGTTTTGTCCCAACAGCAGTGATTGTTTCCCAGTAATTGAAGGCAGTGAAACATTATTCTCCAAATACCTGACACCATTTACTAATGTCTGTGTTTCTCTCAGTGCTGAGCTGTTTTTCACTGTTTAATTTACCTACAGGTTTGACAGTGACTGCTCTTCTCTGACACTGTTGTAGCTGTGCACTACATTCATGTGTTGTCTGTGTCTCTAATGAGGTACGTTACTGATTTGGGCTGAATTTAAAACAAAGTGGATTTTCTCTGCTCATATCCAGGCTGCTGTTTGACTAGTAAGGTCATTAAAGAGGGAATGTACCATGCAGCTGCTGAACATGGACCATAACCCTTATATGGACTATAACCCCTGAAGTGCCCTCAGTCCTCTGATGTCCTGTCTGGGACTCAACCCTGATGCCTCTCTACTATTTTTCTCCAGATTCATACCTGCCTTTGTCGAGCAGTCACAGATCCAGCTCTGTTAACGGCACCAGGGAGCCTGATGGCGTCACCTTCTTCATCCTCCAGGGCCTCTCCAGCCTCGGTGAGAAACAGATGATCTTTTTTGTCATCCTGCTGCTGGGTTACATCGTCATCCTGGGAGGAAACAGCATGATCATCTTTGTGGTACAAAACCAACTGTCTGTGTATTTCTTCAGTCTTGGCTCAGTCTGACTAATATTGAATTCTTAGTGTTGTAACCATCGCTCTTTGTTCTCATGCAGACACTGACTGACCCAAAGCTCAACTCTCCAATGTATTTCTTCCTCGCCAACCTCTCCTTTGTCGACATGGTCTACACCACCACCACCATCCCTAAAATGTTGTCTGGCTTCCTGTCAGAAGTTTCAACCATTTCTGTCCCAGGCTGCTTCCTCCAGATGCATTTCTTCATCCAGCTAAGTGTGACAAGTCGTGGAATCCTGACTGTCATGGCGTACGACCGCTATGTGGCCATCTGCAACCCTCTGCACTACACCTCCATTATGACTCGGCCTGTTCAGCTGCTTCTCATCACAGGAGCCTGGGTTTTCAGTGTTGTCTGCACACTGCCAGCCACCATCATTGCATTGCTCCGACCTTACTGTGGCCCGAATATGGTGAAGCATTGTTGGTGTGACCGGTCGTCTGTAAGACAACTGGCATGTGCTGACACATCAATGGATAACATTGTCTCCCTTTGTTTTGCTGTGCTGGCTCTACTGACCCCAGGAAGCCTCATCCTCACGTCCTATGTCCTGATTGGTGTTTCACTATCAAGGATGGCTGTCACTCAGAGGCTGAAGGCCTTTGGGACATGTAGTGCCCACCTGACTGTGGTGACCATCTCTTTCAGCTCAGCCTCCTTTGTGTACATTTCCTACCGGGTGGGAAACTTTTCACCAGAGGTACAAGACTCAGATAATCTGACTTCAGGATTTACCTTTTCTTTTGTCTTTGTTTGTCTTACATGTCCATCAAAAATCACAAAAATGTCAAAGATATTTTAGTATTTTCTGCACTAATAATGTCATAAAACCCAGATTTAGCAGTCAATAAAGTACTTTGTTTCAGGTCCGTATCATTGTGGCTGTGCTGTACGCTGCTCTGACTCCCTTCCTGAACCCAGTGATCTACAGTCTGAGGAACAAGGAGCTGCAAGAGTCCATCAGAAGGACTGTGAGCAGGTTCAGATCTGCTGCTGTTTCAGCCATGAAAGACGTCAACACAGTGTCCTGACTGGGAGAGAAAACCTGCTGCTCTGGCAACTGGAGTAAAGGCCTGAACATTTAGGAGACTTAATGTTCGTTCCACTGATATGTTTCGTAGTAATTATGAAGTCTCTATATATGACAGTCACATTTGTTCAGCAGTATTTGTAACTCAGTCATTCTCAAAACTTTAAAATTAAGGGAATATACTAAAGATTCTCCACAAAAACAAGTCCTACAACTGCGGCTTCAGACCAAGCATTTTCATAATTCAACCTGACACCTTCTGGAACTCTTATTTCCAATCTTGAATTGTTGAAGGCAGTTTCATTTCTGAATTTGAACAAAAACATTTCACACACCAAAGAGAAAAGAATTATCCAACGCACTGAATATCTTCATTTGCCCTGAAATACACTTGACTAGAACACCCAGAATAGAAAAAACCATGACATTTGAGCTCTGTAGTTCATTTCTCCAAATCAGGTCATAGCTTTTTAATATTCCAACAATCCCAGAAAGCAAAGACCAGAGTTTGCAATTTAACCTGCTTGGAGTTATCAAAGTTGTGATTCAGTATCATCCATGTTCCACTTAGTTCACATTATCGCAAGTAAATTCTTTCTCTTGTACAAATGAACAGCTCTAACTACATATAATTAGAATCTGAAGTGAACACTAGCAACAAACAAATGGCTTGTAGTTTCTTCTAAATCAAATACATTATGAACTTAACTATTAGAACTGAAGTTATGGATATATGATGTAGGGTATGAGATACCACAGCATCCAGACTAAACTCTACTGTTTATCTTCAGAAATTACTAATGGCAGTTTTACTTTAACAGTAAATTAACAGTAATTTAACCTGGATGCAACAAATGAATGGACTGGTTTTTCACTTTAAGACAGGAAGTTCTTAATATTGTACAGGTGAAAAGGGCAGATCTAGAGATGTGTTTAATGTGTGGATTAAAGGACATATACTGGTCAATAATAACTCCAAGATTTCTTATTGTAGCCATGGAGGCCAAAGCCATGCCAGCTAATGTAGCTATGTGATTAGATGGTAGTATCCATCATCTATACCCACTTACTCCTTAACCAGGGTCACATGGATCTGCTGCAGCCTATCCCCGCTCTCTTTGCGTGAAAGGCAGGGGTACACTCTGGACAGGTCACCAATTTGAGATCTTAGAGATGACTGAAGAGCTGCTGTAGCAGATGATCCATCTGTTGCAGCAGGAGGAAGGATCGGATGGATTTTATTTCTAGTAGTTTGTGGAATTTTGTGCCAGATGTTTGGATTAATAAATTTTGATTTGTTTTCTTCAATTAAAAACATAAAAATGTTTTATTTAATTCAACTTGTTTTAATGTCTTGAGTATGACTGAATTAATAACCATTCTGCTGACCAAGCATATGATATCATTGTCACAATATAGGCAAAGTTCATGAATACTCGTTAAAAATATCAGTGACTTTCTAAACACATTTAAGACTTAAACAAACATTAAGTCTCCTAAATGTTCAGGCCTTTACTCCAGTTACCAGAGCAGCAGGTTTTCTCTCCCAGTCAGGACACTTTGTTGACGTCCTTTATGGCTGAAACAGCAGCAGATCTGAACCTGCGCAAAGTCCTTCTGATGGACTCTGATGGATATTGCATTTGTTCAAACAGATGGCTCTAAATATTCCACACTGTCTGACTCTACACAGTTTTTCATTTGGGCCTTGATCGGTGCTGAAATGTTGAAGATTTATTTGGAGAGCATGACAGTGACTCAGAGCCTGCCTCAATCCTAAATTATGAGAGCTGATGATGTCGACTTACAATGAAATAAATGTCAGCAATGCAAAAACTGCCAGTGGCCGATGCCTCAAAGACATCATAAGGTGTTAGCATAGCGTGTTAGCATAATGGAATAGTTGGACAGACATTGATGAAGGCCACTGCCATGGTGTGATGATGATCATTATGAGCAGCAAACTGAGTTGAATCTTTAGTGTGAACTACCTTGACAACAAGGCTCCAATAAAGGGCAATGATCAAAATCCAACATGCTGAGACTTTTTAAAGCCTTGGACGACAGACTGATGGACCTTGTGGGAAAATGTCATGAATCATCAGTCAACCTTGTGTGATTAATAAAGTTTTTATTTTTTCATTTTTTTGAGGTTCGTGTCATTGTGGCGGCGCTGTACGCTGTTCTGAGTCCATTCATGAACCCACTGATCTACAGTCTTAGCAACAAGGAGCTGCAAGAGTCCATCAGAAGGACTGTGAGCAGGTTCAGATCTGCTGCTGTTTCAGCCATGACGGACGTCAACAAAGTGTCCTGACTGGGAGAGAAAACCTGCTGCTCTGGTAACTGGAGTAAAGGCCTGAACATTTAGGAGACTTAATGTTTGTTTAAGTCTTTAATGTGTTTAGAAAGTCACTGATATTTTTAACGAGTATTCATGAACTTTGCCTATATTGTGACAATGATATCATATGCTTGGTCAGCAGAATGGTTATTAATTCAGTCATACTCAAGACATTAAAACAAGTTGAATTAAATAAAACATTTTTATGTTTTTAATTGAAGAAAACAAATCAAAATTTATTAATCCAAACATCTGGCACAAAATTCCACAAACTACTAGAAATAAAATCCATCCGATCCTTCCTCCTGCTGCAACAGATGGATCATCTGCTACAGCAGCTCTTCAGTCATCTCTAAGATCTCAAATTGGTGACCTGTCCAGAGTGTACCCCTGCCTTTCATGCAAAGAGAGCGGGGATAGGCTGCAGCAGATCCATGTGACCCTGGTTAAGGAGTAAGTGGGTATAGATGATGGATACTACCATCTAATCACATAGCTACATTAGCTGGCATGGCTTTGGCCTCCATGGCTACAATAAGAAATCTTGGAGTTATTATTGACCAGTATATGTCCTTTAATCCACACATTAAACACATCTCTAGATCTGCCCTTTTCACCTGTACAATATTAAGAACTTCCTGTCTTAAAGTGAAAAACCAGTCCATTCATTTGTTGCATCCAGGTTAAATTACTGTTAATTTACTGTTAAAGTAAAACTGCCATTAGTAATTTCTGAAGATAAACAGTAGAGTTTAGTCTGGATGCTGTGGTATCTCATACCCTACATCATATATCCATAACTTCAGTTCTAATAGTTAAGTTCATAATGTATTTGATTTAGAAGAAACTACAAGCCATTTGTTTGTTGCTAGTGTTCACTTCAGATTCTAATTATATATAGTTAGAGCTGTTCATTTGTACAAGAGAAAGAATTTACTTGCGATAATGTGAACTAAGTGGAACATGGATGATACTGAATCACAACTTTGATAACTCCAAGCAGGTTAAATTGCAAACTCTGGTCTTTGCTTTCTGGGATTGTTGGAATATTAAAAAGCTATGACCTGATTTGGAGAAATGAACTACAGAGCTCAAATGTCATGGTTTTTTCTATTCTGGGTGTTCTAGTCAAGTGTATTTCAGGGCAAATGAAGATATTCAGTGCGTTGGATAATTCTTTTCTCTTTGGTATGTGAAATGTTTTTGTTCAAATTCAGAAATGAAACTGCCTTCAACAATTCAAGATTGGAAATAAGAGTTCCAGAAGGTGTCAGGTTGAATTATGAAAATGCTTGGTCTGAAGCCACAGTTGTAGGACTTGTTTTTGAGGAGAATCTTTAGTATATTCCCTTAATTTTAAAGTTTTGAGAATGACTGAGTTACAAATACTGCTGAACAAATGTGACTGTCATATATGGAGACTTCATAATTACTACGAAACATATCAGTGGAACGAACATTAAGTCTCCTAAATGTTCAGGCCTTTACTCCAGTTGCCAGAGCAGCAGGTTTTCTCTCCCAGTCAGGACACTGTGTTGACGTCTTTCATGGCTGAAACAGCAGCAGATCTGAACCTGCTCACAGTCCTTCTGATGGACTCTTGCAGCTCCTTGTTCCTCAGACTGTAGATCACTGGGTTCAGGAAGGGAGTCAGAGCAGCGTACAGCACAGCCACAATGATACGGACCTGAAACAAAGTACTTTATTGACTGCTAAATCTGGGTTTTATGACATTATTAGTGCAGAAAATACTAAAATATCATTGACATTTTTGTGATTTTTGATGGACATGTAAGACAAACAAAGACAAAAGAAAAGGTAAATCCTGAAGTCAGATTATCTGAGTCTTGTACCTCTGGTGAAAAGTTTCCCACCCGGTAGGAAATGTACACAAAGGAGGCTGAGCTGAAAGAGATGGTCACCACAGTCAGGTGGGCTGCACACGTCCCAAAGGCCTTCAGCCTCTGAGTGACAGCCATCCTTGATAGTGAAACACCAATCAGGACATAGGACGTGAGGATGAGGCTTCCTGGGGTCAGTAGAGACACCACGGCAAGAGAAAGGGAGACAATGTTATCCATTGATGTGTCAGCACATGCCAGTCGCCTTACAGACGACATGTCACACCAGCCATGTTTCACCACATTCGGGCCACAGTAAGGTCGGAGCAACGCAATGATGGTGGCTGGCAGTGTGAAGACAGTGCTGAAAACCCAGGCTCCTGTGATGAGAAGCAGCTGAACAGGCCGAGTCATAATGGAGGTGTAGTGCAGAGGGTTGCAGATGGCCACATAGCGGTCGTACGCCATGACAGTCAGGATGGCAGAGACAGTATTACTTAGCTGGATGAAGAAATGCATCTGGAGGAAGCAGCCTGGGACAGAAATGATTGAAACATCTGACAGGAAGCCAGACAACATTTTAGGGATGGTGGAGGTGGTGAAGACTATTTCCACAAAGGAGAGGTTGGCGAGGAAGAAATACATTGGAGAGTCGAGCTTTGGGTCAGTCAGTGTCTGCATGAGAACAAAGGGCGATGGTTACAACACTAAGAATTCAATATTAGTCAGACTGAGCCAAGACTGAAGAAATACACAGACAGTTGGTTTTGTACCACAAAGATGATCATGCTGTTTCCTCCCAGGATGACGATGTAACCCAGCAGCAGGATGACAAAAAAGATCATCTGTTTCTCACCGAGGCTGGAGAGGCCCTGGAGGATGAAGAAGGTGACGCCATCAGGCTCCCTGGTGCCGTTAACAGAGCTGGATCTGTGACTGCTCGACAAAGGCAGGTATGAATCTGGAGAAAAATAGTAGAGAGGCATCAGGGTTGAGTCCCAGTCAGGACATCAGAGGACTGAGGGCACTTCAGGGGTTATAGTCCATATAAGGGTTATGGTCCATGTTCAGCAGCTGCATGGTACATTCCCTCTTTAATGACCTTACTAGTCAAACAGCAGCCTGGATATGAGCAGAGAAAATCCACTTTGTTTTAAATTCAGCCCAAATCAGTAACGTACCTCATTAGAGACACAGACAACACATGAATGTAGTGCACAGCTACAACAGTGTCAGAGAAGAGCAGTCACTGTCAAACCTGTAGGTAAATTAAACAGTGAAAAACAGCTCAGCACTGAGAGAAACACAGACATTAGTAAATGGTGTCAGGTATTTGGAGAATAATGTTTCACTGCCTTCAATTACTGGGAAACAATCACTGCTGTTGGGACAAAACTGCCCAGAAAACCAGTTAGAGCACATCATTTTCAAGGCATAAAAAAATCAAGCCTTTTGTCATGAGTTGTGTCTCTGTAACATGACTATACATCGCCTTTGGAAAACCTGATTAAAACAGTTCACCTCCCAATCAGCAACACAGGATGAAAAGCACAGAAACACTCACAGACCTCTGGGGCTTTCAGGTGAAACATGAGGCGGCAAAAGCTCCATTTCTCCTCAGCACACAGACAGATGGATAGATGGCTGGATGGACACAGATTTGCTGTCAACAGACAACAAGTGCAGACTAACTTCATCTGTGCACAAGCTCAGTTTGAAAGCTCAACATACAAAGAGAATCAAAAGTCATTTGGCTTTAAACATCTCAGCCCCTGCACAAAACAAAGCACAGCTTCTTTTGAAAAGTGCAAATACCTGACCATCATATCCACAATCTTTGAAAAGCATCATCTTACCTGAATATGTGGATCAGACTCCGCACTGCTCAGTCAGGTTTAGTCCCATGAAGGCAGAACTTCATCTCAGGACCACGTTTTGGCTTCTGAAGGCCAACTGACCTTTGTCTGATTCTAATGGAGATTATAATGAGGCCAGGAAACGTTCATGACATCAGATCCTTTGCTTCAAACATGTACATTGTACACAGGACAGCAAAATAATACCAAAGGGACATAATTTTAGTTGCCTGTGTGGCTATAAACAAGCATCGGGAAAGAAAACACAGAAACATAATTGTCTCTGTTGCCGTGGCAACAAACAGCAACATTAAACGATTGAGCTTCTTTCTCATTAACTTTAATTACGTTTGTGTGTGCGTGTGAGTGTTTTCTGTTAATGAAGTTGTGGGGACGCAAAAACTTTACACAGTCACGTTATGGGGACGCCTTGCACTGTGGGGACCAAAAATCAAGTCCCCCATAAGGGGACATCTCATTAAAGACTCATTAATTAACTATAATTACTTGTGTGTATGTGTGTGTGTCTGAGTTTGGGGCCAAATTTAAGTTGTTACTGTCATTGTGAGGACGTTTTGCTTTATTGCGACAGAAAACATAGGATGTTAGTAGAACAGGCCACGTAACACAAAGCGATGCATACAGGACATTTACCAAAGACTGGTCTGATGGACTGTCCCAGATTTGTCATGGTGGAAATGACCGGAATTGAGGAACTAGTTTCTTCCTCAACTGCTCAAACAGCTACTGCCAATAAATTTTCCTCCCAAATGGAAGTTAACATGGTTACCGTCCTGGCACCTGCTAACAAAGACGTAGTTGTGACAGACTCCCTGAGGTCTCTTCACTGGTTTTCTGTCTCCAAAAACACTTTCATCACCTCAAACCCTGAGATCAGTGAGAAAAACAAGTTACTTGACCACTTCACATCAATCACTACATCTCAGGCGATGCATATTTATATATTTATTCATTCTTTGGCTTTTGCTGTTCAGTTATTTCCTTTAAAACCTTCATGTTCATCTGTCTGACTTCACCACTACCCTCCCACCTGAGCACTGACACTGTCTCCCATCTCCCCTTGCACCAACTTTGCTGTGACGGTCTCAGCACCACTCAAATCTCCATCCCAGCTGTACATAAAACAAACTCTGCTACCCTGCGTTTGAAGACGAACACCAAAACAAGCCTGTGCTGCTTTGTCAACCATCAATGGGGGGCCCTCGTTGTCTAATACCTAAAACTCTCAAACTCAGGTTTGCTGGTTTGTCAGCTCGTCTCTCAGTCAATTTAGAGTCATTACTCGCTCCTCTCACAACACAAACATTTTCACTATTCAAGAGTAACTTTGCAATCTTTTGCCTTTTTTGTCTCCATTTCCAATTACACCATTGACTGAAGGGACCATGCTGTTCCTCTGGGATTCTGTATATTACCAACTTTTTGGTTTTTGAGAACAGCCCAAAACTTTTTACTAGAAATGGCCTTCCTCTTATCACACTGGGGTCTAATGTATTAGCCATAAACACCAAACTACCCCAGCTATGTATAGTTAGCTCTGAGAGTTGGGTTGATTGATGTTAAGGTGAGATGACTCAACCTTCTTCCCCCATGCTGTCCAGTCTACAGCATCACCCAGAGTGCTCTGAAGTCACATCCTCAAGCTGCCAGGGACAGGATACAGTACCATCTTGACACCTCCTCTCAGTTTGTTGGCTAGTTTTAGTAGGAGAAACAAAAAAGAAGTAGAGGGAGTGTTGTACAGATTCGATTAGTGATTCCCTAAACATTTTCTACTTTTATTGGATGAATTGTTAAAACCTGATGACGTGTGTTATATAGTTCCCCTCCCTCAAACTTGTGTTCAGGATGAATGTTGTTTGGACCAGTTTTCCACAGTTGTGGAACTCAAACCTGGATTTAACAACTTAAGATTATAACTGTGTCCTGAGGGGCGGCATCTTCGACAAGGCTCCTTCAATGGCTCCTTGAAAAGCAGCTGACAAATGCAGCCTTCTTTCACCGAGTAAACAAAGACTTCCTCGGTGGTATTAGTCTGGCCCAACATATCCCAAGTCTTTGTGTGCCATCGAGAAAAAGCAAATATGTTAGACGCAAGTGGTGAATCAGTGGATCAGTGGTGAGTCTCAAGGTGGCAGTGAGCCATCTCTACCTTTCCGGAGAGGGACTGGGTACATTATCAACTCGACAACCTTCTCAGTTTGTTGGTAGGAGAAACAAAAATAAATAAATGATTAAATCAATAATGTTAATAGTAATAATAAAATTCCAATGTAATCCAATAGGCCAAAAGCACCTGGGAGCAGCTGAAAATGGAACATAAGGGCAGGAGCAGCACAGCCGACTGTACAGGCTCATTCTAACCTCATTTGATACAAGCATACAAGCATTAAAGAAATCAATCATTATTCAGTGGCTTTATTTCAACATTATTTAAACACAATACAGTTTAAACACATTTCTCCTGTAAATCTTTACAATCCTCAACATTATATTTTGTGTTTGATCCCAAAACTTCAGCTTTAATCTCAAAATGCAAAATTAAAAAATATCTTCCTTTGTGCCCCTAATACTGTATCTTGAACATTTACAGGAGGTAATTTGATTTGAATGACAGTTTTATTGATAGGCCTGTCCACACAGTGCCAGTGCAATAAAGAACAGTGGAGCCTATGGATTTTATTCTGACCTGAGGATAAATCCACACTGTACATGGGAGGAGATTGATCATAAAAACAATCATGCCAGTTAAAGTATTGGCTACTTCTGAAAACAAATACGCTACGATCAGCACTTCAACATGGACTGTATGCCTGAGGAAATGAAGCGGCCTATCTGACACTTTCTGCAGACTCAGCAGGAGTGAAGCGACACATAAATAGAGTTTCCTGAAGAAAACCTGCCAGAGAGCAGGTTATGGAGTCAGAACAGTGACAGTTAAAGTTTGGCACTGAAAAAACTGAAAAGCAAAACACTGGCACTGAAAAATGTTTTAGCACTTAAAATAATTACAATTTTCTCATTAATTGTTGATGGAAGATTTTTTCAAGGTCAGTTATTTTTTTCAATGACAACCTAGTTTTCAGTCAATGTGTGAATTTTTCCAATGTCTTTTTATTTTTTTCAGTTTCAGATTTCTGTCAGAGCTGGGATAGGCTCCAGCAGATCCCCATGACCCTGGTTAGGAATAAGCAGGTATAGATAATTGATGGATGGATTTCTGTTTGGGCATGTAGGGGAGGGCACATGGGGGCGGGGCCAAGGGACATGGTAACTGCATGCTCTGCATATAATTTGCATATGGAATGAACAGCACAGATCATACCTCACTGCCTACTCTGACTACCATGCTGTCAACATCATAAAGACAGCTTCAATTAGTAAGAATCTTATTGTGGATATATTTCATTACCATTCTGACTAATAAAAATACTAATTTTGCTAGATCAGCATGAATTCAGCTGCAGCTCCCAAACAGCAAGTCAGTCTCTGTCCTGTTATTTCCACAAAGAATCGGACTGGTGTGAAGTTGACGTTAGCTTTTAACCAGCTTAATAATATGATGTTGGTTTTGGCAGAGGTCCACTGGAGCAAGTCCACAGCAGCAGCCACATGAGCAGCAGGATCGAGGAGAACAAACCCTGAGCATTTACTCTGGTGTTGAGACTGATGCATATTTTGTGTCAGCATGCTGATGAGACCTTGTGCAGCAGCAGCAGTCACACTGACCTCTGGACTGAAGCAAAAGTCACCACAGGACGTGAGACTTAGTTAACGTTACCATTAACCACAGGTTAGCTAACTAGCTGCCTAGCTAAGGCCTAGCATTACGATATATGCTAACTTTACACTAGCACTTGCTCCAGCACACCTCTGTAAAACCAGTATAACATTAAGCTAGCCTAGTTAGTTAAAAGCTAACTTCAAACCAAAACAGAGACAGACCGAGCTGTGGTTTGGGAGCTCTACCTGGAAGCCATTTACCAGAGCTCTGTGGGTAAACATCTCTCCTTGCTGTGCAGATGCTGCTGAATATCAGTAATCATGCTCTTCTTAGCCCCGCCCCTCAAATCCCTCCTTTCCACGCCATAACAGTGACAGTGAAATGAAACTGAAAAAAAAAACTTTGGCATTGAAAAGCATACATGGACTGAAAACAGAGATTGTAGTTTAAAAAGACTTTAGCATTAAAAAAAACTTACTTCAAGAACAAAAACCAAAAAATTTTAATTATTTTCATTATTAATATTTTTCTAATACCAAAGTTTTTGTTTCCAAGAGAAATCCTTCCATGCCAATTTTTCAGTTCCATGATTGTTTTCACTTCCAAAGATAAACTGTCACTGTTCTGGCTCCGTAGAATATTTTTAATGTCTTTTGAATATGATAATAAACATACTGCTGATCAAGCGTATAATATCACTGCCACAATACAGGCAAAGTTCATGAATACAAGTTAAAAGTATCATAGAATTTCTAAATACGTTTTAGTCTTAAATAAAAATAAAGTTACCAGAGCAGCAGGTTTTCTCTCCCAGTCAGGACACTTTGTTGACGTCCGTCATGGCTGAAACAGCAGCAGATCTGAACCTGCTCACAGTCCTTCCCATGGACTCTTGCAGCTCCTTGTTCCTTAGACTGTAGATCAGTGGGTTCATGAATGGACTCAGAACAGCGTACAGCACAGCCACAATGACATGAACCTCAAAAAATGAAAAAATAAAAACTTTATTAATCACACAAGGTTGACTGATGATTCATGACATTTTCTCACAAGGTCCATCAGTCTGTCGTCCAAGGCTTTAAAAAGTCTCAGCATGTTGGATTTTGTTCATTGCCCTTTATTGGAGCCTTGTTGTCAAGGTAGTTCACACTAAAGATTCAACTCAGTTTGCTGCTCATAATGATCATCATCACACCATGGCAGTGGCCTTCATCAATGTCTGTCCAATTATTCCATTATGCTAACACGCTATGCTAACACCTTATGATGTCTTTGAGGCATCGGCCACTGGCAGTTTTTGCATTGCTGACATTTATTTCATTGTAAGTCGACATCTTCAGCTCTCATAATTTGGGATTGAGGCAGGCTCTGAGTCACTGTCATGCTCTCCAAATAAATCTTCAACATTTCAGCACCGATCAAGGCCCAAATGAAACACTTTCTGTCACATATTTTCTGATGTGCACAAAGGAAGAAATATCTCAATGGGCTATGGGCTGTCAAATTAGATTTATGAGAAGGAAAGTCTAATTACGACTTTGAAATACACAGTGATTCTAAAATATGAAGTTTCCTAAAGTATAGTTTCCCCCAACTTTATGAACCAGAACACTGGGTGATTTTCGAATGTTATTTCAGGCTAAGGAGGTTGCATTCTGCAATCTCACCACCTGATGCCACTAAATCTTGCACATTTTAAGCATCGCACCTTTAAAAGATCCATCTCCTAAAAGAATATATGTGTCTTACCTCTGTTGAAAAGTTTCCTACTCTGTGGGAAATGTTTACAAAGGAGGCTGAGCTGTAAGTGATGGTCACCACAGTCAGGTGGGCACTACATGTCCTGAAGGCCTTCAGCCTCTGAGTGACAGCCATCCTTGATAGTGAAACACCAATCAGGACATAGGACGTGAGGATGAGGACACCTGGAGTCAATAAAGCCAACATGGCCAAGCAAAGAATAACAATGTTGTCCAATAAAGTGTCAGCACATGCCAGTTGTCTTACAGCAAACAGGTCACACCAGCCATGTGCCACCACGTTTGGACCACAATAAGGTTGTTGCACAGCAACGACAGTTGTTGGCAGAGAGCAAATGGTGCTGAATACCCAGGCTCCTGTGATGAGAAGCAGCTGAACAGGCCGAGTCATAATGGAGGTGTAGTGCAGAGGGTTGCAGATGGCCACATAGCGGTCGTACGCCATGACAGTCAGGATGGCGAGGCCGGTGATGCCAAGCTGCATAAAGAAATGCATCTGGAGGAAGCAGCCTGGGACAGAAATGGTTGATACTTCTGACAGGAAGCCAGACAACATTTTAGGGATGGTGGTGGTGGTGTAGACCATTTCCACAAAGGAGAGGTTGGCGAGGAAGAAATACATTGGAGAGTCGAGCTTTGGGTCAGTCAGTGTCTGCATGAGAACAAAGGGCGATGGTTACAACACTAAGAATTCAATATTAGTCAGACTGAGCCAAGACTGAAGAAATACACAGACAGTTGGTTTTGTACCACAAAAATGATCATGCTGTTTCCTCCCAGGATGACGATGTAACCCAGCAGCAGGATGACAAACAAAGATCATCTGTTTCTCACCGAGGCTGGAGAGGCCCTGGAGGATGAAGAAGGTGACGCCATCAGGCTCCCTGGTGCCGTTAACAGAGCTGGATCTGTGACTGCTCGACAAAGGCAGGTATGAATCTGGAGAAAAATAGTAGAGAGGCATCAGGGTTGAGTCCCAGTCAGGACATCAGAGGACTGAGGGCACTTCAGGGGTTATAGTCCATATAAGGGTTATGGTCCATGTTCAGCAGCTGCATGGTACATTTCACACTGGATCACATGGACTTTTACCTCAACATGCTCATGTTTCAACCCTGTTCTTCATACACATGGAACAATAGATTGAGTGCATATAAATGCCACTAAGTATAAGAGCAGCATGTCAATGTCCACACATGTAGAAATGATTATAGTTCCCTCCATTCTAAAATATGTTTTGTATAAATTTTCCTTCAGTGTGTTGCCCAGTGTGTTCTGCTCAGAATGATGTTTGAATTCTACACTACAAGAAACTTTTCTCTCAGCTCACATTAAAACTTGAATACGTGCACGTAGGAGCATGATCTGTGACAGCATAAATATTGTGGAGGCTTATTCCAGTCTAATACAAGTGAAGAGGAAAGAAGTGGGAGATAAGCAGGATTAGAACTTCCAGCTCACATACAATGAGAATGTGCATCAGTGTGAAGTAGGAGACGTCTTGTTCTGAGCAGTGAAACTTTGAAAATGAACATTTCACATATTCCCATATTCATGGATCCACAGTTTCTCAGTGTGAAGAGAAACAAGTGATGTCCTTTAGACAGTTTCCAATGAGTCCAACTGAATCATATGACAAGCCAGTTTGTTTTCAAAGCAGAGTCACTTTAAAGATCCTCATGGAATGAGTCATTGAAAAAATATATCAAAAGCCTGTTTATTATTAAAGTGAAGATAGAAAAGAGTTTTAAACAGATTTTAATCTACTTTCCATAAAACATGATGAATGAATTTAACACAAAGCTGAAGATATAAATGTTTCTTTCACTCTCAGGTCTAATAAATGTTAAGTTCTAACACCTCAGACAAGTTTTGTCCCAGCTGCATGGATCATTCCCTCATTAATGACCTTACTAGTCAAACAGCAGCCTGGATATGAGCAGAGAAAATCCACTTTGTTTTAAATCCAGCCCAAATCAGTAACGTACCTCATTAGAGACACAGACAACACATGAATGTAGTGCACAGCTACAACAGTGTCAGAGAAGAGCAGTCACTGTCAAACCTGTAGGTAAATTAAACAGTGAAAAACAGCTCAGCACTGAGAGAAACACAGACATTAGTAAATGGTGTCAGGTATTTGGAGAATAATGTTTCACTGCCTTCAATTACTGGGAAACAATCACTGCTGTTGGGACAAAACTGCCCAGAAAACCAGTTAGAGCACATCATTTTCAAGGCATAAAAAAATCAAGCCTTTTGTCATGAGTTGTGTCTCTGTAACATGACTATACATCGCCTTTGGAAAACCTGATTAAAACAGTTCACCTCCCAATCAGCAACACAGGATGAAAAGCACAGAAACACTCACAGACCTCTGGGGCTTTCAGGTGAAACATGAGGCGGCAAAAGCTCCATTTCTCCTCAGCACACAGACAGATGGATAGATGGCTGGATGGACACAGATTTGCTGTCAACAGACAACAAGTGCAGACTAACTTCATCTGTGCACAAGCTCAGTTTGAAAGCTCAACATACAAAGAGAATCAAAAGTCATTTGGCTTTAAACATCTCAGCCCCTGCACAAAACAAAGCACAGCTTCTTTTGAAAAGTGCAAATACCTGACCATCGTATCCACAATCTTTGAAAAGCATCATCTTACCTGAATATGTGGATCAGACTCCGCACTGCTCAGTCAGGTTTAGTCCCATAAAGGCAGAACTTCATCTCAGGGCCACGTTTTGGCTTCTGAAGGCCAACTGACCTTTGTCTGATTCTAATGGAGATTATAATGAGGCCAGGAAACGTTCATGACATCAGATCCTTTGCATCAAACATGTACATTGTACACAGGACAGCAAAATAATACCAAAGGGACATCATTTTAGTTGCCTGTGTGGCTATAAACAAGGGAAAGAAAACACAGAAACATAATTGTCTCTGTTGCCGTGACAACAAACAGCAACATTAAACATTTCATCTCATTAAAGACTCATTAATTAACTTTAATCACTTGTGTGTATATGTGTGTGTCTGAGTTTTGGGCCAAGTTTTAGTTGTCACTGTCATTGTGAGGACATTTTGCTTTATTGCGACAGAAAACATAGGATGTTAGTAGAACAGGCCACGTAACACAAAGCGATGCATACAGGACATTTACCAAAGACTGGTGTGATGGACTGTCCCAGATGTGTCATGGTGGAAATGACCAGAATTGAGGAACTAGTTTCTTCCTCAACTGCTCAAACAGCTACTGCCAATAAATTTTCCTCCCAAATGGAAGTTAGCATGGTTACCGTCCTGGCACCTGCTAACAAAGACGTAGTTGTGACAGACTCCCTGAGGTCTCTTCAATGGTTTTCTGTCTCCAAAAACACTTTCATCACCTCAAACCCTGAGATCAGTGAGAAAAACACTTAGTTGCTTGTCCACTTCACATCAGTGGTCTAATTGCAGATTGGAAGGTCGTTAAGTAACAAGCGCAGTGCTTCATGACTCAACATTAGGGGCGGAAATAGTCGGTGACTCAAACAGGAAGTCCTCCACAGACTAGGCAGTTTCGTTTCAGTTCAGCCCATAGTTCGTTCTACAGGTCTACAACAGGATGTGCCTTTGTAGACCACGTCCTTTGAAGGACAGTTTATAAGGCCACAGTGAGATAAAACAGAAACTGGTCTTGAAACAGGTGTGGAGTCAGGTTATGGACGTGCTTGTTTTACTGCCACAGTCTCAGGATTTATTTATTTCACATTTCAACTCAATTAATTTTGATATCACCAAATCACAATAAAATCAAGTCAAAACAATTTACATAAAGAACTAACAAATCCCTTATTAGCAGCACTTGTCCACTATGGAAAGAAAAAACGTTGAGCAGAACCAGGCTCAGTTTGGGTGGACACCTGACTCGACCGGTTGGGGTGAGTGGATAGAGGAGAGGAGAGAGGAGTTCAGTCCATGGGATAAACAATTGGTGTTCAGCTTGGTGCTATTAGATGTGTCCTTTTCAAATATTTGTGTATGATACAGGTCTGAGGCCTGGTACTAGTTCAGCTTTTCTGCTGCTGGGTGGGCTTTTCAGGATGGCAGTGTATGTTGTTTACTAGCAGTTAAGGGGCCTATTGGTCTGTTTTGTTTTCTGTGCATCCAAGCTGCCAGTATCTCTCAGTCATTATTTATTTATTTTGTATTTTTTTAGCTCTCGTAAATATTGAGTGAATGGCTGTGTTGGTTTATTAGCCAGTACCAGTTCAGGCCTACCAGTTTAGCTTTTCTGCTGCTGAGCCGACTGTTTAAGCCAGCAGTAATGTTTAAGGTAATCTTACTTATACTTTCTACTTCGTCATGGTTTCAACTTTCTACTTTAACACGTTGCCTACTAGGCTACTTTGAACATGTTGGGATGTGGGTGCAGGCAAACAGGAGAGGTGGTTCTGGGACACTGGAATACACTGTTGGGCCTTCTCAGAGCAAAAAGTTAAGTTTCACGCTGCGGTGCTATAACAGCTCCACTCCCATTGAGGTTTTACTCAGTTGTTATTGGAAATGACCAAAACGAGCTGAGTCGAGTAGAGTAGAGCTGAGTAGTGCTGAAACTGTGTAATGGAAAAGAGGCATACGGTACTACAAGGTCATTAAGGTATGAAGGAGCTTGATCATCGAGGGTTTTGTGTGTAAGTAAATTCTATTCTGTGTTTTTAAGGTATGAATGAAGAGAAGCTGATGTTCTAGAAACATGATGTCTCTTGCTAGTTCCTGTCAGAACATTTAGCATTTTGGCACAACGGGAGGTGTCATAATTCAGGTAAACAGGTCAGGAGCACACTGGGCCACACACAGAACACAGAGTCAAAAGGTAACGTGTTTGCTTATTTTATTGAGAACTAGGTACGTGGTGTTGTGAACAGTGGATGGAGCTGGGAGACAGATAACCGATTTTCCTGGTCACGGAATCCAGCGTTGTGCAGGGAGACTACTCTGAGGTAGAAACGCCGGAGGAAGGGAGGGGGCTCCAAAACTCCAGCTCAGGGTACGTGGGGAAAAAGCAGGGAATTGCTACTAAAGCACTCTGCCGGGTCAGAAAAAAAGAGTCACAACAAAACTTACTCGGCAGTACTAGCAATTCAGTCTTTTAGGAAGAGAACAACAGAAAAAAACCCTCTTCGTTCAGCAACTCCGGGGAACATGAGAGTTGGAAAAAATAATAACTCCTCTCCGGCTTTCCTTGTAGCGGAGGAACCAACAGGGGAAACAAAAAGTCACTGGGTACCTTGTCCTCAGGACGAAAAGGGTGAACTCCAAAACTGAGTGTCCAGAAGACGAAAGGAACAGCGAGCAGGCCAGGGTTCGGGATTTCCAGGGAGACTGAGGAACGAACAGGTCTTGGACTGGGCCGGGACGACTGGTGGTCTAGGAGTAACGGCAGACAATCTGGAGGTTGTCTCTGGACACGTGCACGGTACTTATCTGGAAGGTAGGCACAGAACAGGTGAAAACAATTAACTAATAATACCAAGTTGGTGCAAGTGAGGGGCGAGGAGATCCTGCTGGCTCCGCCAAAATAAAGGCATTCCCGGAAGTCACGGAGCCTGGGTTCTCACAGGAGGCTTTTTATCAAGTTACAGGGACATCCTGATAGTAAGGAATTATGGTAATTAAGCTTGGATCTAAAACTGGAAGGACTAGTTTTTCTGCATCATTTTGAGACTTTCTTAATTTATTTTTATTTTTTTAAGTTTTTAATTTTGACAGTATCGTACAAGTGAAAAAGGCAGTTCAAGAGATTTGTTTTAAAGTTAAAGCACATACAGTATACTGGTCAAACAATGTTTTCACACTACCACTGAGAACCAAAGCTATATCATCTAGAATAACGATATTTTTAAATAACACATTTCTGAGAGTTTAAGGCCAAAATATAGTAACCTCTGTTTTATCTGAATTTAAAAGTGGAAAGTTACTGGTCATCCAGGCCTTTATGTTTGAAGTCTGGCTAACTGGTTTGTTTCAAGTTCATAGATACAACTGAGTGTCATCTGCATAGCAATAATAGAGTGCTTCCTAATAACATTGCCTAAGGGAAGCCTGTATAAGGTGAAAAGAACCACACCAACCACAGAACCTTGTGGAACTCCATACGTAAATTTTGCATGTGTGGAAAGGTTCATCATGAATACAAACAAGTGATCTGGTCTTATAAGATTTAAAACAGTTTCTTTAAGTTGTTTCTTTAATCTAGTCACATGTTCCAGTCTCTGTAATAAGATTTTGTGGTTGCTGGTGTCAAAGCTGCACTAAAAATCTGAGAAGTACAGAGATTAGTCCATTGTCTGAGGCTAAGAGATGGAAGTTGTGTTGTTGATGGTAGACAGTGTTGTTTCTGTACCATGGTGTGCTCTAAATTCTGCCTGAAAATCTTCAAATATTTGACTCCTGTAAAAGTGGTCACACACCCGTTTTGCAGCTTTCTTGAAGGTTTTGGAAATAAAGGGTAGGTTGGATATTGGGCTTTAATAAGTCAAGACTCCTGGATCAAGACTAGGCTTTTAGAGTAACGAGTAACAAACTGCAATCTTAAAATCCTGAGATACGTAGGCTGTTACTACAAACACATTGATCAGGTCTAACAGAGACGTGGTGATCAGGAGCAGGAAGCCTTCGAGCAGTCTAGTCAGGATGGGGTGTAAGAGACATGTTGATGGATTAGATGAAGCAACAATCGTTTAGTTATTTGAGAGAGATCTATGAGAAAGAAGTCTAAACATAACTGAGGTCTAACAGATGACTGAAGAGCTACTGTAGCAGATGATCCATGTGTTGCAGCAGGAGAAAGGATCTCATGGATTTTATTTCTAATAGTTTGTGGAATTTTGTGCCAGATGTTTGGATTAATAAATTTTGATTTGTTTTCTTCAATTAAAAAGGTCGACTGAAAGGCTCATTATGCAAGTCTTTGCCATCTCAGGTGAATTACATGATTATTCATGATCAGGCACGCCTTCTTGCATATGGCCTTTCTACAAATAAAGTGTCATGGAAAATTTAAATCAGTGTATTGTTGTCTGTGAATGAGGAAAAAAGATGATTTTCACATCATGAAGCAAACACTCTAAGCTACAAGATCCGGTTCTCAAAAGTCTTGTGAACCAATATTCTGTATGTGTTTTATAGCCTTATTTCAGTGACTTAAAATTTTAGTTTTTCATCAGCCATGCATAAACGCTGTTTTCCCAAAAACACAGTCATGTGTAAACTTGCTGCTCACATATTATTCTAGCCAGGTCTGTGCTGATTACAGTGTTATCAGACTTTAGCCATTAATATCTTTAAGAAAAGCACAAATGGCAGGGCATGTCAAAACTTGTCCAGGGCCCCAAAACACCCTTAGACCCCGGAGGGTTAATATCTTTTGAGTATGACTGAATTAATAACCATTCTGCTGACCAAGCATATGATATCATTGTCACAATATAGACAAAGTTCATGAATACTCATTAAAAATATCAGTGACTTTCTAAACACATTTAAGACTTAAACAAACATTAAGTCTCCTAAATGTTCAGGCCTTTACTCCAGTTACCAGACCAGCAGGTTTTCTCTCCCAGTCAGGACACTTTGTTGACGTCCTTCATGGCTGAAACAGCAGCAGATCTGAACCTGCGCACAGTCCTTCTGATGGACTCTTGCAGCTCCTTGTTCCTCAGACTGTAGATCAGTGGGTACAGGAATGGACAGAGAGCAGCGTACAGCACCGCCACAATGATACAAACCTAAAAAAATCCCAAAATAAAAAAAAATACTTTATTAATCACGCAAGGTTGACTGATGATTCATGACATTTTCCCACTAGGTCCATCAGTCTGTCGTCCAAGGCTTTAAAAAGTCTCAGCATGTTGGATTTTGATCATTGCCCTTTATTGGAGCCTTGTTGTCAAGGTAGTTCACACTAAAGATTCAACTCAGTTTGCTGCTCATAATGATCATCATCACACCATGGCAGTGGCCTTCATCAATGTCTGTCCAACTATTCCATTATGCTAACACGCTATGCTAACACCTTATGATGTCTTTGAGGCATCGGCCACTGGCAGTTTTTGCATTGCTGACATTTATTTCATTGTAAGTCGACATCTTCAGCTCTCATAATTTAGGATTGAAGCAGGCTCTGAGTCACTGTCATGCTCTCCAAATCTTCAACATTTCAGCACCGATCAAGGCCCAAATGAAAAACTGTGTAGAGTCAGACAGTGTGGAATATTTAGAGCCATCTGTTAGAACAAATGCAATATAGTGTTTATCATCACTTTGTAATCACCTCAAAATACCAAACTTTGCATTTTCCTAATCTTAGAATGAGCCCTGTGATGGACTGGTGACCTGTCCAGGGTGTACCCCTGCCTTTTACCCAAAGAGAGCTGGGATAGGCTCCAGCAGATCCCTGGGACCCTGGTTAGGACTAAGGGGGTACAGATGATGGATGGATGTATAATTTTAGAATGAGCCTTTTAAATCCACATGGGAGCAGGTCTCCGTCCACAGAGGCAGCCATGTTACACTGCCATGTTTATACAGTAGCTAGACATTTTAACCTCCATTAACACCTGGAAATGTTGTTGGCATTTGAGAGAAGCTAAAATCTCCCCATTAGATGCCACTGAATATTTCATGTTTTACACATCGCACCTTTAAAGGATCTAATCTCCTAAAAGAATATTTGTGTCTTACCTCTACTGAAAAGTTTCCTACTCTGTAGGAAATGTACACAAAGGAGGCTGAGCTGTAAGTGATGGTCACCACAGTCAGGTGGGCACTACATGTCCTGAAGGCCTTCAGCCTCTGAGTGACAGCCATCCTTGATAGTGAAACACCAATCAGGACATAGGACGTGAGGATGAGGCCTCCTGTGGTTAGTAGAGACACCAGGCCTAAGCAAACAAAGATAATACTATCCAGTGTGATGTCAGCACAGGCCAGTTGTCTTACAGTAAACAGGTCACACCAGCCATGTGCCACAATGTTTGGGCCACAATAAGGTTTATTAATGACAATGATGGTGGCTGGCAGTGTGCAGACAGCGCTGAATGTCCAGGCTCCTGTGATGAGAAGCAGCTGAACAGGCCGAGTCATAATGGAGGTGTAGTGCAGAGGGTTGCAGATGGCCACATAGCGGTCGTACGCCATGACAGTCAGGATTTCGAGGCCGGTGAGGCCAAGCTGCATAAAGAAATGCATCTGGAGGAAGCAGCCTGGGACAGAAATGGTTGAAACTTCTGACAGGAAGCCAGACAACATTTTAGGGATGGAGGTCGTGGTAAAGACTATGTCCACAAAGGAGAGGTTGGCGAGGAAGAAATACATTGGAGAGTCGAGCTTTGGGTCAGTCAGTGTCTGCATGAGAACAAAGGGCGATGGTTACAACACTAAGAATTCAATATTAGTCAGACTGAGCCAAGACTGAAGAAATACACAGACAGTTGGTTTTGTACCACAAAGATGATCATGCTGTTTCCTCCCAGGATGACGATGTAACCCAGCAGCAGGATGACAAACAAGATCATCTGTTTCTCACCGAGGCTGGAGAGGCCCTGGAGGATGAAGAAGGTGACGCCATCAGGCTCCCTGGTGCCGTTAACAGAGCTGGATCTGTGACTGCTCGACAAAGGCAGGTATGAATCTGGAGAAAAATAGTAGAGAGGCATCAGGGTTGAGTCCCAGTCAGGACATCAGAGGACTGAGAGCACTTCAGGGGTTATAGTCCATATAAGGGTTATGGTCCATGTTCAGCAGCTGCATGGTACATTTCACACTGGATCACATGGACTTTTACCTCAACATGCTCATGTTTCAACCCTGTTCTTCATACACATGGAACAATAGATTGAGTGTATATAAATGCCACTAAGTATAAGAGCAGCATGTCAATGTCCACACATGTAGAAATGATTATAGTTCCCTCCATTCTAAAATATGTTTTGTATAAATTTTCCTTCAGTGTGTTGCCCAGTGTGTTCTGCTCAGAATGATGTTTGAATTCTACACTACAAGAAACTTTTCTCTCAGCTCACATTAAAACTTGAATACGTGCACGTAGGAGCATGATCTGTGACAGCATAAATATTGTGGAGGCTAATCCCAGTCTAATACAAGTGAAGAGGAAAGAAGTGGGAGATAAGCAGGATTAGAACTTCCAGCTCACATACAATGAGAATGTGCATCAGTGTGAAGTAGGAGACGTCTTGTTCTGAGCAGTGAAACTTTGAAAATGAACATTTCACATATTCCCATATTCATGGATCCACAGTTTCTCAGTGTGAAGAGAAGCAAGTGATGTCCTTTAGACAGTTTCCAATGAGTCCAACTGAATCATATGACAAGCCAGTTTGTTTTCAAAGCAGAGTCACTTTAAAGATCCTCATGGAATGAGTCTTTGAAAAAATATATCAAAAGCCTGTTTATTATTAAAGTGAAGATAGAAAAGAGTTTTAAACAGATTTTTATCTACTTTCCATAAAACATGATGAATGAATTTAACACAAAGCTGAAGATATAAATGTTTCTTTCACTCTCAGGTCTAATAAATGTTAAGTTCTAACACCTCAGACAAGTTTTGTCCCAGCTGCATGGATCATTCCCTCATTAATGACCTTACTAGTCAAACAGCAGCCTGGATATGAGCAGAGAAAATCCACTTTGTTTTAAATTCAGCCCAAATCAGTAACGTACCTCATTAGAGACACAGACAACACATGAATGTAGTGCACAGCTACAACAGTGTCAGAGAAGAGCAGTCACTGTCAAACCTGTAGGTAAATTAAACAGTGAAAAACAGCTCAGCACTGAGAGAAACACAGACATTAGTAAATGGTGTCAGGTATTTGGAGAATAATGTTTCACTGCCTTCAGTTACTGGGAAACAATCACTGCTGTTGGGACAAAACTGCCCAGAAAACCAGTTAGAGCACATCATTTTCAAGGCATAAAAAAATCAAGCCTTTTGTCATGAGTTGTGTCTCTGTAACATGACTATACATCGCCTTTGGAAAACCTGATTAAAACAGTTCACCTCCCAATCAGCAACACAGGATGAAAAGCACAGAAACACTCACAGACCTCTGGGGCTTTCAGGTGAAACATGAGGCGGCAAAAGCTCCATTTCTCCTCAGCACACAGACAGATGGATAGATGGCTGGATGGACACAGATTTGCTGTCAACAGACAACAAGTGCAGACTAACTTCATCTGTGCACAAGCTCAGTTTGAAAGCTCAACATACAAAGAGAATCAAAAGTCATTTGGCTTTAAACATCTCAGCCCCTGCACAAAACAAAGCACCGCTTCTTTTGAAAAGTGCAAATACCTGACCATCATATCCACAATCTTTGAAAAGCATCATCTTACCTGAATATGTGGATCAGACTCCGCACTGCTCAGTCAGGTTTAGTCCCATGAAGGCAGAACTTCATCTCAGGGCCACGTTTTGGCTTCTGAAGGCCAACTGACCTTTGTCTGATTCTAATGGAGATTATAATGAGGCCAGGAAACGTTCATGACATCAGATCCTTTGCTTCAAACATGTACATTGTACACAGGACAGCAAAATAATACCAAAGGGACATCATTTTAGTTGCCTGTGTGGCTATAAACAAGCATCGGGAAAGAAAACACAGAAACATAATTGTCTCTGTTGCCGTGGCAACAATAAACACTGAATGTTTGATCTCCTCATTAAAGACTCATTAATTAACTTTAATTACTTATGTGTATATGTGTGTGTCTGTGTGTGTGGCCAAGTTTTGTTTTCACTGTCATTGTGAGGACATTTTTCTTTATTGCGACACAAAACATAGGATGTTAGTAGAACAGGCCACGTAAGACAAAGCGATGCATACAGGACATTTACCAAAGACTGGTCTGATGGACTGTCCCAGATGTGTCCTGGTGAAAATGACCAGAATTGAGGAACTAGTTTCTTCACAAATGGAAGTTACCATGGTTACCGTCCTGGCACCTGCTAACAATGACGTAGCTGAGACATCGGTGTGGGGGTTTTACACCATGTCAAAGGGTGCCAACAATTTGTTTAGTGCTGGTAGTGGCCTGAAGCTAGAAGACAACTGAACAAACATGTAGGGTCTTTTCCAGTATGAGTCCACCCCTTTTTAAAAAGATATATAAACCTGATGCTGTAACACAAAGTCTGCAAAGTCTCCTCTCCAGGCACCTGTGATTAAACCTGAGATGACTCATCACACTTGTGGTTGTTTCTGAGAATTAGCAACTCTCAAACTTAAAGAAATTTACATGACATCAGACAGACTCCCTGAGGTCTCTTCACTGGTTTTCTGTCTCCAAAAACACTTTCATCACCTCAAACCCTGAGATCAGTGAGAAAAACAAGTTACTTGACCACTTCACATCAATCACTACATCTCAGGTGATGCATATTTATATATTTATTCATTCTTTGGCTTTTGCTGTTCAGTTATTCCCTATAAAACCTTCATGTCCATCTGTCTGACTTCACCACTACGCTCCCACCCGAGCACTGACACTGTCTCCCATCTCCCCTTGCACCAACTTTGCTGTGACGGTCTCAGCACCACTCAAATCTCCATCCCAGCTGTACCTAAAACAAACTCTGCTACCCTGCGTTTGAAGACAAACACCAAAACAAGCCTGTGCTGCTTTGTCTACCATCAATGGGGGGCCCTCGTTGTCTAATATCTAAAACTCTACTCTCTCGGCTTCGTTCATATTCCAGCTACTCCGATGATGTACATCATAGGTCACTAACTGGTGGACCGCGGTCCGGATGCGGACCCAGAAACCGCCCCATACGGACCCGTACCTACAGCCAAAACAGAAGGTTAAGATTTAAAACCTAACGGGGCGCTTCATTTTCCACTGGCGCAGCTTTTGTAGACTTTACAGTAGTGGAAACGCACAAACCAATTACATGCGGGTTGAGCCATCCCACGTGATACCACTCAGCCAATCAAGTCTGTGCATCCAATGCGGCAAACATTACGACTCTACAGTGTAAACAGAGCTAGAGGCAAGTTATACATGAAGAGACGGTACAAAGAAAAAGAAAAAAGGCGATACATGTAGGAAACAAAGGGAGAGAAACAGCCGAGTGAGACGGAGAAAGAGAGAGAACTTAGTTAATGAGAGAACATTATACATACCCACAGCCATACAGATATGTTCAGTTGTATGTTACATGACAATAAATATTGTCAGAAAGTTTTTGAATTGTACTGAATTCATTTGATTTGACAGTCAGGTATTGATTACATGCAGATGTTGATAAAACTATTAGGCTACTTAAATACATATCACACTAACTAGTTAGACATTATGATCTTCCGGACCTTTGCTTCAAGAAATCTTCTCTAACTGGACCTCTTTAAATTTTTGTTGAATACCCTTGATGTACATCATGGAAAGAAACCACCATCCCCACAGGCTCTCCAACCTTCACAACCAGCCATCAGTTTGTTTAACTCTTTTGCTGTTCTGGCCAACCATATTGACCCTGTTGGTTCCACATCATCTTCACATTTGTACAAAATCTGAACTGTTTCTGTTTCATCAGTGTCTGGTCCACCTGCCAGGAAGCTGTGTCTGGAACTAGCACCCCTTCTCTCTCTGTTCTTGCTACTCCCAACCCCCAGGTTTCATCTGCAGCTGCAATGAATCCTAGCACTCCGGCATCATCTCTCTGTGTTTCCCGATCCTCTTCCTTGAAGATCTGGCCACCCCCCAACATGACTCAGGGTTGCTGGTTTGAGCCACCATGTATAAGTGTAGCTAGTGTTCCCACTTACTACACTCATACTTGGTGGCTCAGCATCATTACTCGCTGCTTTCACCTCAACAAGTATTCAAGAGTAACTTTGCAATAATTTGCTTCCTTTGCCTAGTTTTCTGGTTTTAGCAATGTTTTTGTTAGAAATCTGTCGTTCTAAAAGAACAAGTGGGATTTAATAGGAGAAACACCAATAAATAAATGATTAAATGAAAAATATTAATGGCAATAACATAAAATGGAGTAGGGAATGGTATACAAAAATTTCATCAGTGGTTCTTTACCTACTGGGCAAGGCCAGTGATGCCAAGCTGCATGAAGAAATAAATCTGGAGGAAGCAGCCTGGGACAGAAATGGTCGATACATCTGACAAGAAGCCGGACATCATGTTGGGGATGTTGGCGGTGGTGTAGACCATTTCAAGAAAGGAGAGGCTGGCAAGGAAGAGCAGAGGGAACAACCAAAGACATTTAGAGTCACCAATGAGCCTAACCTGTATGTGTCTGGACTGTGGGAGGAAAAAGCCCACACAGATAACGTGGAAACTCCACACGTCGGCAATGTAAGTCGTCGGCCACTGGCTCGAACTTAGATGAAATAATGTTCTGTAGGCCATGAGCCAAACCTGAATCTAACTCTGATCTTAACCCTGAAGTCTAAAGGCTGAAACAGCCCTTTGAAGCTGTGAGGACCAAACCAAATGTCCCCACAATGATAAACAAGTGTAAATTAAGAGTTGTCCACACACACACACACAAACACACACACACACAAAGTAATTAAAGTTAATTAAAGAGTCTTTAATGAGGAGATCAAACATTCAGTGTTGATTGTTGCTACGGCAACAGAGACAATTATGTTTCTGTGTTTTCTTTCCCGATGCTTGTTTATAGCCACACAGGCAACTAAAATGATGTCCCTTTGGTATTATTTTGCTGTCCTGTGTACAATGTACATGTTTGACGCAAAGGATCTGATGTCATGAACGTTTCCTGGCCTCATTATAATCTCCATTAGAATCAGACAAAGGTCAGTTGGCCTTCAGAAGCCAAAATGTGGCCCTGAGATGAAGTTCTGCCTTCATGGGACTAAACTTGACTGAGCAGTGCGGAGTCTGATCCACATATTCAGGTAAGATGATGCTTTTCAAAGATTGTGGATACGATGGTCAGGTATTTGCACTTTTCAAAAGAAGCTGTGCTTTGTTTTGTGCAGGGGCTGAGATGTTTAAAGCCAAATGACTTTTGATTCTTTTTGTATGTTGAGCTTTCAAACTGAGCTTGTGCACAGATGAAGTTAGTCTGCACTTGTTGTCTGTTGACAGCAAATCTGTGTCCATCCAGCCATCCAGCCATCTGTCTGTGTGCTGAGGAGAAATGGAGCTTTTGCCGCCTCATGTTTCACCTGAAAGCCCCAGAGGTCTGTGAGTGTTTCTGTGCTTTTCATCCTGTGTTGCTGATTGGGAGGTGAACTGTTTTAATCAGGTTTTCCAAAGGCGATGTATAGTCATGTTACAGAGACACAACTCATGACAAAAGGCTTGATTTTTTTATGCCTTGAAAATGATGTGCTCTAACTGGTTTTCTGGGCAGTTTTGTCCCAACAGCAGTGATTGTTTCCCAGTAATTGAAGGCAGTGAAACATTATTCTCCAAATACCTGACACCATTTACTAATGTCTGTGTTTCTCTCAGTGCTGAGCTGTTTTTCACTGTTTAATTTACCTACAGGTTTGACAGTGACTGCTCTTCTCTGACACTGTTGTAGCTGTGCACTACATTCATGTGTTGTCTGTGTCTCTAATGAGGTACGTTACTGATTTGGGCTGAATTTAAAACAAAGTGGATTTTCTCTGCTCATATCCAGGCTGCTGTTTGACTAGTAAGGTCATTAATGAGGGAATGATCCATGCAGCTGCTGAACATGGACCATAACCCTTATATGGACTATAACCCCTGAAGTGCTCTCAGTCTTCTGATGTCCTGACTGGGACTCAACCCTGATGCCTCTCTACTATTTTTCTCCAGATTCATACCTGCCTTTGTCGAGCAGTCACAGATCCAGCTCTGTTAACGGCACCAGGGAGCCTGATGGCGTCACCTTCTTCATCCTCCAGGGCCTCTCCAGCCTCGGTGAGAAACAGATGATCTTTTTTGTCATCCTGCTGCTGGGTTACATCGTCATCCTGGGAGGAAACAGCATGATCATCTTTGTGGTACAAAACCAACTGTCTGTGTATTTCTTCAGTCTTGGCTCAGTCTGACTAATATTGAATTCTTAGTGTTGTAACCATCGCTCTTTGTTCTCATGCAGACACTGACTGACCCAAAGCTCAACTCTCCAATGTATTTCTTCCTCGCCAACCTCTCCTTTGTGGACATAGTCTACACCACCACCACCATACCCTCAATGTTGTCTGGCTTCCTGTCAGACGTATCAACCATTTCTGTCCCAGGCTGCTTCCTCCAGATGCATTTCTTCATCCAGCTAAGTGTTACTGTATATGGCATCCTAACTGTCATGGCGTACGACCGCTATGTGGCCATCTGCAACCCTCTGCACTACACCTCCATTATGACTCGGCCTGTTCAGCTGCTTCTCATCACAGGAGCCTGGGTATTCAGTGCTGTCTGCACACTGCCAGCCACCATCATTGCATTGCTCCGACCTTACTGTGGCCCGAATTTGGTGAAATACAGTTGGTGTGACCTGTCGTCTGTAAGGCGACTGGCATGTGCTGACACATCAATGGATAACATTGTCTCCCTTTGTTTCGCTGTGCTGGCTCTACTGACCACAGGAAGCCTCATCCTCACATCCTATGTCCTGATTGGTGTTTCACTAGCAAGGATGGCTGTCACTCAGAGGCTGAAGGCCTTTGGGACATGTAGTGCCCACCTGACTGTGGTGACCATCTCTTTCAGTTCAGCCTCCTTTGTGTACATTTCCTACCGGGTGGGAAACTTTTCACCAGAGGTACAAGACTCAGATAATCTGACTTCAGTATTTACCTTTCGCAGTCAATAAAGTGCTTTCTGTGTTTGTTGCAGGTCCGTATCATTGTGGCAGTGCTGCACTCTGCTCTGACTCCGTTCCTGAACCCACTGATCTACAGTCTGAGGAACAAGGAGCTGCAAGAGTCCATCAGAAGGACTTTGAGCAGGTTCAGATCTGCCGCTGTTTCAGCTACGAAGGACGTCAACACAGTGTCCTGACTGGGAGAGAAAACCTGCTGCTCTACTGACAGCACATAAAAATAAAGACAGCAAAACATTCATGTGACTTAATGTCCAATTTTGAAGGAAAAAGTGACTCTTTGACAAATTTAGCAATGCAATTTCTAACTGAAGTGTTTTTTAGTTTTATGTTGTGCCAATCATCATCCATCCATAATCTATATGGCTTATTACTATCGGGCAGTTCAGAGTCACCAATTAACCCAACCACCATGTGTTTGAACTGTGTGAAGAGAAAACCTGCTCAGAGACAGAGACCGTGCAGACTCACTCATGATTCTCGATATATGTCAAAAGTTCTATCAACATTCTAGTAATGCAAAAAATATTTTCGTTTTTGTAGTTTCTGTAAGTCCAACATATACGATGAAGGAGCTCATTTCGAAAAGGTTTTCTTGTCACATCTAAGACTGAATACAGCATGAAATCAAGCAGAACTCAGCACAGGTTCTGTATAACGTTCACATACCAATACTGGAAAGGTCTTATTGGTGTGAACAGCACAGATTCACCCACAGAGGAACTGGTGACAAAGATGGATAAATCTGAAGTGATGAACATGACGATACCTGCTGAGAGGACTGACAGGAGGCGCCCTACTGTCAGCTGTCAGGGTCATCTTTAACAATAATTTTATGACATCAGCATATTAGAATAGATAAACATAAGAAACTAATGGTCATATTGCTGTAAATACAGCAGAACAAGCAAAGAGACTACTTGGTTAGGCAAAATCTCTAATAGGTACAGGCCAACACACACATGGAGTCAGAGAAAAATAAAAAATAATCCATCCATAGTACAATATTTCTTCCTGGTTAGTCAAACTCAGATTGACAGTCAAGAAAAAAGTGATTTACAATCAATTTCTCTTTGGGATTATTAAAGTTTAGTCTAAGAAAACATGACTTTTTAGGCAACTGTAATGTAGAATTTTAAATTCAGTCAAATTTTTAAAATTTAGTTTACCTTTGTTACACTTTGAGACTCGAACCAAAAACAACAAGGGAATCTGATATTATGTGGAATTTAAAACTGTTAACATAAAACTGGAATAAGTTGTGGTTACTTCCTCTATCTTCCCTGGACTCCATGGTCTTCCTACTCTGTGCTTTCCACCTCCTGTTCTATCAAACAAAGTGTTAACTCAAGGTCATTACTTATCCATCATTGAGAAATAAAGTCTGCAGGGATCACCTTTTTGTTTTGTAAAACATAATGACAAATGACACCTTTATACTGAGGAGACATGTATTATAACCTGGTTTCTTAGGTACAAAAACCCAAACCATTATGTCACAAAAATGCACGGACACTCATTTAAACTGATTTGGACTATAAGCTAACTTATTTACAAACTTATATTTAAATGAATTTAATTTGTCATGGTCACAAAATACTTTCTGTTGAGCTACATAGCTAATGTTATATACCTAATGTTTCTACAACAGTAGACATGATGTTTCACTGGTATAGTATCAACATGGAATCATAAATACCTTTTTAATAATCAAAAAAAATTGTTTCATTTGGTATATTTCAAAGAAACACTGGACACCTACTTTAACATGTTTCACCATCACATTGCTTGCTGTACTGTGTTTTCATTCCTTCCATCAAAAGACTTAAAATAAAGATAGCCATGTAAAAGTTAAAATTTACAATCATCTTCTATGGGATTTCAACTTAAAAGCCTCACAAGGGAAGCTGCAGTCCCACAGCAAAGCAGGGTCATTTCAAATTACTTATGTATTTTTGTTTTAATTTGTTAGTTTTTCAAATGTGTCTCTGAAGCATTTTGTTTAAAACCTGTGGTTTATATATGAAGCCTACTCTATATATTTATTTAACATTAACTTAAATGTAATCACTACAGATATTGATCCTGAATCCACTGTAGTGAAATAAATTCACACTTTACAGCTAGTTAGCCCAAATTAAGGTACACTGCTCTTTCACACCAAATTTCATGCAACTAGATAGAAAATCACTAAAACATTTAAGGTCTCCTCTTAGCTGCTATAGTTAATTACAGTTAGCTAGCTGTCCTACAAACTTGAGCTAATTACCATAATGGAAAGCTTTATCACTGGTTCAAATGGTTGGGCATATAAATGTGTTTACTTTGTGTCTTCCTTTTACTCATATTGAGTAAGTGTAGGTTCTTTAGCAGCTAAATCATGCATAGATTCTCCTTCCTTGGATTTTTACATTTAACACTGAAAATGTCTTCTTGCTGCTCAGATCCTTCCTGATGAGGAACAGGAAGTGTCTGCAACCTAACCATATTTGGATACAGTGTGTTTGGAGCAGGAAGTGCATTTCTACCAAAAACCCTTAGAAGGTGCAAGCAATCACCACAGACAAGCACACTGACTGAAAAACATGCATTATGGGCCAACGCTAAAAAGTACACATACACATTCAGAATAGTTCCTGTATTAATTTTAAATGGTTTCTCTTATGGGGACTTGATTTTTGGTCCCTACCATGGTAGAGGTCCCCATAACGTGACTGTGTAAAGTTTTTGTGTCCCCACAAAGCCATTAACAGAAAACACTCCCATGCGCACGCACACACAAACGTAATTAAAGTTAATGAGTAAGGAGCTCAAACATTTATAGTTGCCGTTTGTTGCCACGGCAACAGAGACAATTATGTTTCTGTGTTTTCTTTCCTGATGCTTGTTTATAGCCACACAGGCAACTAAAATGATGTCCCTTTGGTATTATTTTGCTGTCCTGTGTACAATGTACATGTTTGATGCAAGGGATCTGATGTCATGAACGTTTCCTGGCCTCATTATAATCTCCATTAGAATCAGACAAAGGTCAGTTGGCCTTCAGAAGCCAAAATGTGGCCCTGAGATGAAGTTCTGCCTTCATGGGACTAAACCTGACTGAGCAGTGCGGAGTCTGATCCACATATTCAGGTAAGATGATGCTTTTCAAAGATTGTGGATATGATGGTCAGGTATTTGCACTTTTCAAAAGAAGCTGTGCTTTGTTTTGTGCAGGGGCTGAGATGTTTAAAGCCAAATGACTTTTGATTCTCTTTGTATGTTGAGCTTTCAAACTGAGCTTGTGCACAGATGAAGTTAGTCTGCACTTGTTGTCTGTTGACAGCAAATCTGTGTCCATCCAGCCATCTATCCATCTGTCTGTGTGCTGAGGAGAAATGGAGCTTTTGCCGCCTCATGTTTCACCTGAAAGCCCCAGAGGTCTGTGAGTGTTTCTGTGCTTTTCATCCTGTGTTGCTGATTGGGAGGTGAACTGTTTTAATCAGGTTTTCCAAAGGCGATGTATAGTCATGTTACAGAGACACAACTCATGACAAAAGGCTTGATTTTTTTATGCCTTGAAAATGATGTGCTCTAACTGGTTTTCTGGGCAGTTTTGTCCCAACAGCAGTGATTGTTTCCCAGTAATTGAAGGCAGTGAAACATTATTCTCCAAATACCTGACACCATTTACTAATGTCTGTGTTTCTCTCAGTGCTGAGCTGTTTTTCACTGTTTAATTTACCTACAGGTTTGACAGTGACTGCTCTTCTCTGACACTGTTGTAGCTGTGCACTACATTCATGTGTTGTCTGTGTCTCTAATGAGGTACGTTACTGATTTGGGCTGAATTTAAAACAAAGTGGATTTTCTCTGCTCATATCCAGGCTGCTGTTTGACTAGTAAGGTCATTAATGAGGGAATGATCCATGCAGCTGGGACAAAACTTGTCTGAGGTGTTAGAACTTAACATTTATTAGACCTGAGAGTGAAAGAAACATTTATATCTTCAGCTTTGTGTTAAATTCATTCATCATGTTTTATGGAAAGTAGATTAAAATCTGTTTAAAACTCTTTTCTATCTTCACTTTAATAATAAACAGGCTTTTGATATATTTTTTCAATGACTCATTCCATGAGGATCTTTAAAGTGACTCTGCTTTGAAAACAAACTGGCTTGTCATATGATTCAGTTGGACTCATTGGAAACTGTCTAAAGGACATCACTTGTTTCTCTTCACACTGAGAAACTGTGGATCCATGAATATGGGAATATGTGAAATGTTCATTTTCAAAGTTTCACTGCTCAGAACAAGACGTCTCCTACTTCACACTGATGCACATTCTCATTGTATGTGAGCTGAGAGAAAAGTTTCTTGTAGTGTAGAATTCAAACATCATTCTGAGCAGAACACACTGGGCAACACACTGAAGGAAAATTTATACAAAACATATTTTAGAATGGAGGGAAATATAATCATTTCTACATGTGTGGACATTGACATGCTGCTCTTATACTTAGTGGCATTTATATACACTCAATCTATTGTTCCATGTGTATGAAGAACAGGGTTGAAACATGAGCATGTTGAGGTAAAAGTCCATGTGATCCAGTGTGAAATGTACCATGCAGCTGCTGAACATGGACCATAACCCTTATATGAACTATAACCCCTGAAGTGCCCTCAGTCCTCTGATGTCCTGACTGGGACTCAACCCTGATGCCTCTCTACTATTTTTCTCCAGATTCATACCTGCCTTTGTCGAGCAGTCACAGATCCAGCTCTGTTAACGGCACCAGGGAGCCTGATGGCGTCACCTTCTTCATCCTCCAGGGCCTCTCCAGCCTCGGTGAGAAACAGATGATCTTTTTTGTCATCCTGCTGCTGGGTTACATCGTCATCCTGGGAGGAAACAGCATGGTCATCTTTGTGGTACAAAACCAACTGTCTGTGTATTTCTTCAGTCTTGGCTCAGTCTGACTAATATTGAATTCTTAGTGTTGTAACCATCGCCCTTTGTTCTCATGCAGACACTGACTGACCCAAAGCTCGACTCTCCAATGTATTTCTTCCTCGCCAACCTCTCCTTTGTGGAAATGGCCTTCACCACCACTACCATCCCTAAAATGTTGTCTGGCTTCCTGTCAGATGTTTCAATCATTTCTGTCCCAGGCTGCTTCCTCCAGATGCATTTCTTCATCCAGCTAAGTATTACTGTCTCTGCCATCCTAACTGTCATGGCGTACGACCGCTATGTGGCCATCTGCAACCCTCTGCACTACACCTCCATTATGACTCGGCCTGTTCAGCTGCGTCTCATCACAGGAGCCTGGGTTTTCAGCACTGTCTTCACACTTCCACCTGCCATCATTGCATTGCTCCGACCTTACTGTGGCCCGAACGTGGTGAAACACGGCTGGTGTGACCTGTCGTCTGTAAGGCGACTGGCATGTGCTGACACATCAATGGATAACATTGTCTCACTTTCTTCTGCTGTGGTGTGTCTACTAACCCCAGGAAGCCTCATTCTCACGTCCTATGTCCTGATTGGTGTTTCACTATCAAGGATGGCTGTCACTCAGAGGCTGAAGGCCTTTGGGACATGTAGTGCCCACCTGACTGTGGTGACCATCTCTTTCAGCTCAGCCTCCTTTGTGTACATTTCCTACCGGGTGGGAAACTTTTCACCAGAGGTACAAGACTCAGATAATCTGACTTCAGTATTTACCTTTGGCAGTCAATAAAGTGCTTTCTGTGTTTGTTGCAGGTCCGTATCATTGTGGCAGTGCTGTACGCTGCTCTGACTCCTTTCCTGAACCCACTGATCTACAGTCTGAGGAACAAGGAGCTGCAAGAGTCCATCAGAAGGACTTTAAGCAGGTTCAGATCTGCTGCTGTTTCAGCCACGAAGGACGTCAACACAGTGTCCTGACTGGGAGAGAAAACCTGCTGCTCTGCTGACAGCACATAAAAATAAAGATAGAAAAACATTCATGTGTCTTAATGTCCAATTTTGAAGGAAAAAGTGACTCTTTGACAAATTTAGCAATGCATTTTCTAACTGAAGTGTTTTTTAGTTTTATGTTGTGCCAGTCATCATCCATCCATAATCTATATGGCTTATTACTATCGGGCAGTTCAGAGTCACCAATTAACCCAACCACCATGTGTTTGAACTGTGTGAAGAGAAAACCTGCTCAGAGACAGAGACCGTGCAGACTCACTCATGATTCTCGATATATGTCAAAAGTTCTATCAACATTCTAGTAATGCAAAAAATATTTTCGTTTTTGTAGTTTCTGTAAGTCCAACATATACGATGAAGGAGCTCATTTCGAAAAGGTTTTCTTGTCACATCTAAGACTGAATACAGCATGAAATCAAGCAGAACTCAACACAGGTTCTGTATAACGTTCACATACCAATACTGGAAAGGTCTTATTGGTGTGAACAGCACAGATTCACCCACAGAGGAACTGGTGACAAAGATGGATAAATCTGAAGTGATGAACATGACGATACCTGCTGAGAGGACTGACAGGAGGTGCCCTACTGTCAGCTGTCAGGGTCATCTTTAACAATAATTTTATGACATCAGCATATTAGAATAGATAAACATAAGAAACTAATGGTCATATTGCTGTAAATACAGCAGAACAAGCAAAGAGACTACTTGGTTAGGCAAAATCTCTAATAGGTACAGGCCAACACACACATGGAGTCAGAGAAAAATAAAAAATAATCCATCCATAGTACAATATTTCTTCCTGGTTAGTCAAACTCAGATTGACAGTCAAGAAAAAAGTGATTTACAATCAATTTCTCTTTGGGATTATTAAAGTTTAGTCTAAGGCTAAGAAAACATGACTTTTTAGGCAACTGTAATGTAGAATTTTAAATTTCAGTCAAATTTTTAAAAATGAGTTTACCTTTGTTACGCTTTGAGATTCAAACCAACGTTTCACCATCACATTGCTTGCTGTACTATGTTTTCATTCCTTCCATCAAAAGACTTAAAATAAAGATAGCCATGTAAAAGTTAAAATTTACAATCATCTTCTATGGGATTTCAAATTAAAAGCCTCATAAGGGAAGCTGCAGTCCCACAGCAAAGCAGGGTCATTTCAAATTACTTATGTGTTTTTGTTTTGTTAGTTTTCCAAATGTGTCTCTGAAGCACTTTGTTTAAAACCTGTGGTTTATATATGAAGCCTGCTCTATATATTTATTTAACATTAACTTAAATGTAATCACTACAGATATTGATCCTGAATCCACTGTAGTGAAATAAAATTCACACTTTACAGCTAGTTAGCCCAAATTAAGGTACACTGCTCTTTCACACCAAATTTCATGCAACTAGCTAGAAAATCACTAAAACATTTAAGGTCTCCTCTTAGCTGCTATAGTTAATTACAATTAGCTAGCTGTCCTACAAACTTGAGCTAATTACCATAATGGAAAGCTTTATCACTGGTTCAAATGGTTGGGTATATAAATGTGTTTACTTTGTGTCTTCCTTTTACTCATATTGAGTAAGTGTAGGTTCTTTAGCAGCTAAATCATGCATAGATTCTCCTTCCTTGGATTTTTACATTTAACACTGAAAATGTCTTCTTGCTGCTCAGATCCTTCCTGATGAGGAAGAGGAAGTGTCTGTCACCTAACCATATTTGGATACAGTGTGTTTGGAGCAGGAAGTGCATTTCTACCAAAAACCCTTAGTAGGTGCAAGCAATCACCACAGACAAGCACACTGACTGAAAAACATGCATTATGGGCCAACATTAAAAAGGCACATTCAGAATAGTTCCTGTATTAATTTTAAATGGTTTCTCTTATGGGGACTTGATTTTTGGTCCCCACAGTGCAAGAGGTCCCCATAATGTGACTGTGTAAAGTTTTTTTTGCGTCCCCACAACTTCATTAACAGAAAACACTCACACGCACACACAAACATGTAATTAAAGTTAATGAGTAAGGAGCTCAAACGTTTAATGTTGCTGTTTGTTGCCACGGCAACAGAGACAATTATGTTTCTGTGTTTTCTTTCCTGATGCTTGTTTATAGCCACACAGGCAACTAAAATGATGTCCCTTTGGTATTATTTTGCTGTCCTGTGTACAATGTACATGTTTGATGCAAAGGATCTGATGTCATGAACGTTTCCTGGCCTCATTATAATCTCCATTAGAATCAGACAAAGGTCAGTTGGCCTTCAGAAGCCAAAACGTGGTCCTGAGATGAAGTTCTGCCTTCATGGGACTAAACCTGACTGAGCAGTGCGGAGTCTGATCCACATATTCAGGTAAGATGATGCTTTTCAAAGATTGTGGATACGATGGTCAGGTATTTGCACTTTTCAAAAGAAGCTGTGCTTTGTTTTGTGCAGGGGCTGAGATGTTTAAAGCCAAATGACTTTTGATTCTCTTTGTATGTTGAGCTTTCAAACTGAGCTTGTGCACAGATGAAGTTAGTCTGCACTTGTTGTCTGTTGACAGCAAATCTGTGTCCATCCAGCCATCTATCCATCTGTCTGTGTGCTGAGGAGAAATGGAGCTTTTGCCGCCTCATGTTTCACCTGAAAGCCCCAGAGGTCTGTGAGTGTTTCTGTGCTTTTCATCCTGTGTTGCTGATTGGGAGGTGAACTGTTTTAATCAGGTTTTCCAAAGGTGATGTATAGTCATGTTACAGAGACACAACTCATGACAAAAGGCTTGATTTTTTTATGCCTTGAAAATGATGTGCTCTAACTGGTTTTCTGGGCAGTTTTGTCCCAACAGCAGTGATTGTTTCCCAGTAATTGAAGGCAGTGAAACATTATTCTCCAAATACCTGACACCATTTACTAATGTCTGTGTTTCTCTCAGTGCTGAGCTGTTTTTCACTGTTTAATTTACCTACAGGTTTGACAGTGACTGCTCTTCTCTGACACTGTTGTAGCTGTGCACTACATTCATGTGTTGTCTGTGTCTCTAATGAGGTACGTTACTGATTTGGGCTGAATTTAAAACAAAGTGGATTTTCTCTGCTCATATCCAGGCTGCTGTTTGACTAGTAAGGTCATTAATGAGGGAATGATCCATGCAGCTGCTGAACATGGACCATAACCCTTATATGGACTATAACCCCTGAAGTGCTCTCAGTCCTCTGATGTCCTGACTGGGACTCAACCCTGATGCCTCTCTACTATTTTTCTCCAGATTCATACCTGTCTTTGTCGAGCAGTCACAGATCCAGCTCTGTTAACGGCACCAGGGAGCCTGATGGCGTCACCTTCTTCATCCTCCAGGGCCTCTCCAGCCTCGGTGAGAAACAGATGATCTTTTTTGTCATCCTGCTGCTGGGTTACATCGTCATCCTGGGAGGAAACAGCATGATCATCTTTGTGGTACAAAACCCACTGTCTGTGTATTTCTTCAGTCTTGGCTCAGTCTGACTAATATTGAATTCTTACGGGACTTTTCCACTAGCACTCTTTGGCACAACTTGAATTGGATTTTTGTTTTTTGAGTTTTCCATTAGGGAGTAGTACCTGGTAGCAAATACTTTTTAAGGAACTCCTTGGGCAAGGTTCCAAGAGAGCTGACCCGATACTAAAATGTGACAGACTGTGGGTCGCTTATTGCCTAAGGAGTGACATCACCAGAAGGGTCATGAATGCAAATTTGACACAAGAATCAAACCCGCCATTTTAAAAACAGGCAACAAAGACCATTTGTTTTTCCTTTTTAATCATCTTTAGCAAATGGCTAATGCTACTCACAAAACAACATCGTTGTCCTACGAGGAGATGCAGATGTTTTTGGGCTTGGTGATGGCATGACTATTTCGTGGCGCTGTGCTATAATAGGCCCGCCCCCGTTGAGGCAGTACTCAATTATAATTGAAAATGACCAAAACTGAATCAAGTAGAACCGAGTAGTGCGATGATGTGTACAATGAAAAAGTGGCATTAGTGTTGTAACCATCGCCCTTTGTTCTCATGCAGACACTGACTGACCCAAAGCTCGACTCTCCAATGTATTTCTTCCTCGCCAACCTCTCCTTTGTCGACATGGTCTACACCACCTCCTCCATCCCTAAAATGTTGTCTGGCTTCCTGTCAGACATATCAACCATTTCTGTCCCAGGCTGCTTCCTCCAGATGCATTTCTTCATCCAGCTAGGTGTTACTGTATATGGCATCCTAACTGTCATGGCGTACGACCGCTATGTGGCCATCTGCAACCCTCTGCACTACACCTCCATTATGACTCGGCCTGTTCAGCTGCTTCTCATCACAGGAGCCTGGGTATTCAGTGCTGTCTGCACACTGCCAGCCACCATCATTGCATTGCTCCGACCTTACTGTGGCCCGAATGTGGTGAAATACAGTTGGTGTGACCTGTCGTCTGTAAGGCGACTGGCATGTGCTGACACATCAATGGATAACATTGTCTCCCTTTGTTTCGCTGTGCTGGCTCTACTGACCACAGGAGTCCTCATCCTCACATCCTATGTCCTGATTGGTGTTTCACTATCAAGGATGGCTGTCACTCAGAGGCTGAAGGCCTTTGGGACATGTAGTGCCCACCTGACTGTGGTGACCATCTCTTTCAGCTCAGCCTCCTTTGTGTACATTTCCTACCGGGTGGGAAACTTTTCACCAGAGGTACAAGACTCAGATAATCTGACTTCAGTATTTACCTTTCGCAGTCAATAAAGTGCTTTCTGTGTTTGTTGCAGGTCCGTATCATTGTGGCAGTGCTGCACTCTGCTCTGACTCCGTTCCTGAACCCACTGATCTACAGTCTGAGGAACAAGGAGCTGCAAGAGTCCATCAGAAGGACTTTGAGCAGGTTCAGATCTGCCGCTGTTTCAGCTACGAAGGACGTCAACACAGTGTCCTGACTGGGAGAGAAAACCTGCTGCTCTGCTGACAGCACATAAAAATAAAGACAGAAAAACATTCATGTGACTTAATGTCCAATTTTGAAGGAAAAAGTGACTCTTTGACAAATTTAGCAATGCAATTTCTAACTGAAGTGTTTTTTAGTTTTATGTTGTGCCAATCATCATCCATCCATAATCTATATGGCTTATTACTATCGGGCAGTTCAGAGTTACCAATTAACCCAACCACCATGTGTTTGAACTGTGTGAAGAGAAAACCTGCTCAGAGACAGAGACCGTGCAGACTCACTCATGATTCTCGATATATGTCAAAAGTTCTATCAACATTTTAGTAATGCAAAAAATATTTTCGTTTTTGTAGTTTCTGTAAGTCCAACATATACGATGAAGGAGCTCATTTCGAAAAGGTTTTCTTGTCACATCTAAGACTGAATACAGCATGAAATCAAGCAGAACTCAGCACAGGTTCTGTATAACGTTCACATACCAATACTGGAAAGGTCTTATTGGTGTGAACAGCACAGATTCACCCACAGAGGAACTGGTGACAAAGATGGATAAATCTGAAGTGATGAACATGACGATACCTGCTGAGAGGACTGACAGGAGGCGCCCTACTGTCAGCTGTCAGGGTCATCTTTAACAATAATTTTATGACATCAGCATATTAGAATAGATAAACATAAGAAACTAATGGTCATATTGCTGTAAATACAGCAGAACAAGCAAAGAGACTACTTGGTTAGGCAAAATCTCTAATAGGTACAGGCCAACACACACATGGAGTCAGAGAAAAATAAAAAATAATCCATCCATAGTACAATATTTCTTCCTGGTTAGTCAAACTCAGATTGACAGTCAAGAAAAAAGTGATTTACAATCAATTTCTCTTTGGGATTATTAAAGTTTAGTCTAAGTCTAAGAAAACATGACTTTTTAGGCAACTGTAATGTAGAATTTTAATTTCAGTCAAATTTTTAAAAATGAGTTTACCTTTGTTACGCTTTGAGATTCAAACCAACGTTTCACCATCACATTGCTTGCTGTACTATGTTTTCATTCCTTCCATCAAAAGACTTAAAATAAAGATAGCCATGTAAAAGTTAAAATTTACAATCATCTTCTATGGGATTTCAAATTAAAAGCCTCATAAGGGAAGCTGCAGTCCCACAGCAAAGCAGGGTCATTTCAAATTACTTATGTATTTTTGTTTTAATTTGTTAGTTTTTCAAATGTGTCTCTGAAGCACTTTGTTTAAAACCTGTGGTTTATATATGAAGCCTGCTCTATATATTTATTTAACATTAACTTAAATGTAATCACTACAGATATTGATCCTGAATCCACTGTAGTGAAATAAAATTCACACTTTACAGCTAGTTAGCCCAAATTAAGGTACACTGCTCTTTCACACCAAATTTCATGCAACTAGCTAGAAAATCACTAAAACATTTAAGGTCTCCTCTTAGCTGCTATAGTTAATTACAATTAGCTAGCTGTCCTACAAACTTGAGCTAATTTACATATTGGAAAGCTTTATCACTGGTTCAAATGGTTGGGCATATAAATGTGTTTACTTTGTGTCTTCCTTTTACTCATATTGAGTAAGTGTAGGTTCTTTAGCAGCTAAATCATGCATAGATTCTCCTTCCTTGGATTTTTACATTTAACACTGAAAATGTCTTCTTGCTGCTCAGATCCTTCCTGATGAGGAAGAGGAAGTGTCTGTCACCTAACCATATTTGGATACAGTGTGTTTGGAGCAGGAAGTGCATTTCTACCAAAAACCCTTAGTAGGTGCAAGCAATCACCACAGACAAGCACACTGACTGAAAAACATGCATTATGGGCCAACATTAAAAAGGCACATTCAGAATAGTTCCTGTATTAATTTTAAATGGTTTCTCTTATGGGGACTTGATTTTTGGTCCCCACAGTGCAAGAGGTCCCCATAACGTGACTGTGTAAAGTTTTTTTTGCGTCCTCACAACTTCATTAACAGAAAACACTCACACGCACACACAAACATGTAATTAAAGTTAATGAGTAAGGAGCTCAAACGTTTAATGTTGCTGTTTGTTGTCACGGCAACAGAGACAATTATGTTTCTGTGTTTTCTTTCCTGATGCTTGTTTATAGCCACACAGGCAACTAAAATGATGTCCCTTTGGTATTATTTTGCTGTCCTGTGTACAATGTACATGTTTGATGCAAAGGATCTGATGTCATGAACGTTTCCTGGCCTCATTATAATCTCCATTAGAATCAGACAAAGGTCAGTTGGCCTTCAGAAGCCAAAACGTGGCCCTGAGATGAAGTTCTGCCTTCATGGGACTAAACCTGACTGAGCAGTGCGGAGTCTGATCCACATATTCAGGTAAGATGATGCTTTTCAAAGATTGTGGATATGATGGTCAGGTATTTGCACTTTTCAGAAGAAGCTGTGCTTTGTTTTGTGCAGGGGCTGAGATGTTTAAAGCCAAATGACTTTTGATTCTCTTTGTATGTTGAGCTTTCAAACTGAGCTTGTGCACAGATGAAGTTAGTCTGCACTTGTTGTCTGTTGACAGCAAATCTGTGTCCATCCAGCCATCTATCCATCTGTCTGTGTGCTGAGGAGAAATGGAGCTTTTGCCGCCTCATGTTTCACCTGAAAGCCCCAGAGGTCTGTGAGTGTTTCTGTGCTTTTCATCCTGTGTTGCTGATTGGGAGGTGAACTGTTTTAATCAGGTTTTCCAAAGGCGATGTATAGTCATGTTACAGAGACACAACTCATGACAAAAGGCTTGATTTTTTTATGCCTTGAAAATGATGTGCTCTAACTGGTTTTCTGGGCAGTTTTGTCCCAACAGCAGTGATTGTTTCCCAGTAATTGAAGGCAGTGAAACATTATTCTCCAAATACCTGACACCATTTACTAATGTCTGTGTTTCTCTCAGTGCTGAGCTGTTTTTCACTGTTTAATTTACCTACAGGTTTGACAGTGACTGCTCTTCTCTGACACTGTTGTAGCTGTGCACTACATTCATGTGTTGTCTGTGTCTCTAATGAGGTACGTTACTGATTTGGGCTGAATTTAAAACAAAGTGGATTTTCTCTGCTCATATCCAGGCTGCTGTTTGACTAGTAAGGTCATTAATGAGGGAATGATCCATGCAGCTGCTGAACATGGACCATAACCCTTATATGGACTATAACCCCTGAAGTGCTCTCAGTCTTCTGATGTCCTGACTGGGACTCAACCCTGATGCCTCTCTACTATTTTTCTCCAGATTCATACCTGCCTTTGTCGAGCAGTCACAGATCCAGCTCTGTTAACGGCACCAGGGAGCCTGATGGCGTCACCTTCTTCATCCTCCAGGGCCTCTCCAGCCTCGGTGAGAAACAGATGATCTTGTTTGTCATCCTGCTGCTGGGTTACATCGGTATCCTGGGAGGAAACAGCATGATCATCTTTGTGGTACAAAACCAACTGTCTGTGTATTTCTTCAGTCTTGGCTCAGTCTGACTAATATTGAATTCTTAGTGTTGTAACCATCGCCCTTTGTTCTCATGCAGACACTGACTGACCCAAAGCTCAACTCTCCAATGTATTTCTTCCTTGCCAACCTCTCCTTTGTCGACATGGTCTACACCACCTCCTCCATCCCTAAAATGTTGTCTGGCTTCCTGTCAGATGTGTCAACCATTTCTGTCCCAGGCTGCTTCCTCCAGATGCATTTCTTCATCCAGCTAGGAGTTACTGGCTATGCCATCCTGACTGTCATGGCGTACGACCGCTATGTGGCCATCTGCAACCCTCTGCACTACACCTCCATTATGACTTGGTCTGTTCAGCTGCTTCTCATCACAGGAGCCTGGGTTTTCAGCACTGCCTTCACACTTCCACCTGCCATCATTGCATTGCTCCGACCTTACTGTGGCCCGAACGTGGTGAAACATGGCTGGTGTGACCTGTCGTCTGTAAGGCGACTGGCATGTGCTGACACCTCAGTAGATAACTTTGTCTCCCTTTCTTTTGCTGTGGTGTGTCTACTGACTCCAGGAAGCCTCATCCTCACGTCCTATGTCCTGATTGGTGTTTCACTATCAAGGAGGGCTGTCACTCAGAGGCTGAAGGCCTTCAGGACATGTAGTGCCCACCTGACTGTGGTGACCATCTCTTTCAGCTCAGCCTCCTTTGTGTACATTTCCTACCGGGTGGGAAACTTTTCACCAGAGGTACAAGACTCAGATAATCTGACTTCAATATTTACCTTTGTTTTTGTTTTAGTATGTCCCACATATGTCCACCAAAAATGACAATTGTGCTCTAATATTCAAGACAAGTACTTTAATTGAGACTATCGCTCGGGAGAAGTTTCCACAGCAGATTTCCTAGAAGTCCAAAATAAATTAGCATGATTTTTTTAAGCCTGGATGACAGAGTGATCCTTATCATCCACAGTTGGATATGCCAGATGTGATCAGTCAACCTTGCATGTCCAATAAAAAGGTTCATTTTTTAAATTTATTAATATATTTATTTATTACTGTTTCAGGTCCGTATCATTGCGGCTGTGCTACACTCTGCTCTGACTCCCTTCCTGAACCCACTGATCTACAGTTTGAGGAACAAGGAGCTGCAAGAGTCCATAAGAAGGACCATGAGCAGGTTCAGATCTGCTGCTGTTTCATCCACGAAGGACGTCAACACAGTGTCCTGACTGGGAGAGAAAACCTGCTGCTCTGCTGACAGCACATGAGAATACAAAGACCATTCAGGAGACTTAATTCATTTTGGGTTACAAAGTCACCATCTGTGGGTGTCCTTTGTTTGCAGTTCTTAGACTACAAGTCACATGAGAATGGAGTTCAGTGGATGAGTTATTTAAATGAGCTTCATTAGAGTGAACTATTTAAAACACAGCTGCTCCATATTCATTCAGTGATTCAAACCCTTAGTTTTATCCAGCCATAGTCTCAAGCATTAAGTTGGAAGAACCGATTTTCTGCAGTTGGGTGTTGCACCAGTTCATTGTCTGTTTTGTTCTTACCTGGTAGCACTTCCTGGTCTTGTTAAGGACCCGAGCACACCCAGAAGGGGTCTATATGTGTGCCTGAGCAGGGCATCCAGGTGGAAGCACTTTGACTTTGTGAAGTTTGTTAGAATTTCCTGAAATCCATCAATGTGGTATCATGGTTATGTGGAATATGTTTATTCAATTTAATTCAATTCAGTTTTATTTGTATAGCGCCAAATCACAATACTAATCATCTCAAGGCACTTTACAAAAACAAAAAACAAAGTTACAAAAACAAAAAACCCAACAAATCCCTTATGAGCAGCACTTGGCGATAGTGGAAAGGAAAAACTCCCTTAAACGGAAGAAAAACCCTCCAGCAGAACCGGGCTCAGTAACTAAGGGATGGTTCAGGATTACCTGAAGCCAGCCCTAACTATACTTTGTCAAAGAGGAAGGTTTTAAGTCTAGCCTTAAAAGTACAGAGAGTGTCTGCCTCCTGAACCCAGACTGGGAGCTGGTTCCACAGGAGAGGAGCTTGATAACTAAAGGCTCTGCCTCTCATTCTGCTTTTGGAAACTCTGGGAACCACAACACCTGCACTCTGAGAGCGAAGTGGCCTAGTGGGATAATATGGTACTATGAGGTCTTTAAGGTATGAAGGAGCTTGATCATGAAGGGATTTGTATGTGAGGAGAAGGATTTTAAATTCTATTCTGGATTTTACAGGGAGCCAATGAAGAGAAGCCAAGAAATATGATCTCTCTTGCTAGTTCCTGTCAGGACTCTGGCTGCAGCATTCTGGATTAACTGGAGCCTTTTTATGGCAATATTGGGACATCCAGATAGTAATGAGTTACAGTAATCCAGCCTTGAGGTAACAAATGCATGGACTAGTTTTTCTGCATCATTTTGAGACAGGATGTTCCTAATTTTGGCAATGTTGCACAAGAGCAAGAAGGCAGTTCTAGAGATTTGCTTTATGTGTGAGTTAAAGGACATATCCTGATCAAAAATAACTCTAAAGTTTTTCACAGTAGTGCTGGAGGCCAGGGTTATGCCATCTAGAGTAGCTATAATTTTAGAAAAGTTATTTCTGGGGTTTTAAGGCCCAAATACAATAACTTCTGTTTTCTCTGAATTTAAAAGTAGAAAGTTACTGGTCATCCAGGCTTTCATGTCAGTTAGTCATGCTTGAAGTCTGGTTAACTGGTTTGTGTTAACAGGTTTAATAGATAGATACAGCTGAGTGTCATCTGCATAGCAGTGGTAATTAATAGAGTGTTTCCTAATAACATATCCTAAAGAAAGCATGTACAGGGTGAACAGAATCGGTCCTAGCACAGAGCCTTGTGGAACTCCATAACTAACTTTTGTTCGTGTGGAAGGTTCATCATGGACATGAACAAACTGGAATCTCTCCAATAAATAGGATTTTAACCATTTTAATGCTGTTCCTCTGATACCAGTCACATGCTCCAGTCTCTGTAATAAGATGTTGTGGTCAAATGCAGCACTAAGGTCTAGGACGACAAGTATAGAAACAAGTCCATTATCTGAGGCTAAGAGAAGATCGTTGGTGACTTTTAACAGTGCTGTTTCTGTACTATGATGTGCTCTAAATCCTGATTAATCTGATAGCTGCTTAGCAACAGCTTTTTCAAGGATTTTAGAAATAAATGGTAGGTTGGCTATTGGTTATTGGCTTTTTGAGTAAGGGTTTAATTACTGCAGTCTTAAAGGCCTGTGGTACGTAGCCTGATACTAGAAATAAATTTACTAAGTCTAATAGTTAATAGTTAATTAATGGCAGGGTGTCTTTAAGCGGTCTAGTCGGGATGGGGTCTAAGAGACACGTTGATGATTTAGATGAAGCAACTTCTGATGTGAATTCAGAGAGATCTATGGGAGAGAAGCAGTCTAAACATAACTGAGGTCCTACAGATGATTCAAGAGCTACTGTAGTAGAAGATTCATTTATTGCAGGTATAGGAAGCATCTGCTGAATTTTATCTCTAATAGTTGTGATTTTATTTGTAAAGAAACTCATAAATTCATCACTGCTGAGAGCTAAGGGAACACTGGGCTCAACAGAGCTGTGACTTTTTGTCAGCCTGGCTACAGTGCTGAAAAGAAACCTGGGATTGTTCTTATTTTCCTCTATTAGTGATGAATAGTATGCAGTTCTGGCTTTACAGAGCTTTTTTATATGTTAGTAGACTGTTTTTCCAGGCTAGATAAAATTCCTCTAAATTAGTGGAATGCCACTTCCTTTCCAGCCTTCGTGATGCTGCTTTAAGGTACAAATATGTAAATTATAGCGTGGGGCTAATCTCCTCTGATTCACTAACTTCTTTTTCAGAGGGGCCACAGTATCAAGTGAGGTTACAGTGCTGTCAACAATATCATCAATTTGGTAGGAAGTGGGATTGAGGCAGCTGCCCTCCACTGTGTTGGCACATGGCATAGATGGAAATAAAGATGGAATCATTTTCTTAAATTTATTAACTGCGTTGTCAGATGTAAGTTTATGTTCTTTCAGGCTTCTGTGGACAGTAGGAGTCACAATATAGGTTTTATTTCACTGCTAAATTTGTGGGAAATGGCTAATGTTGAGCAGACTATTGGTAAAAGAAGGTACCAGTTTTCTGATTTCTTTATTTTCAGAAGTAAAACACTTCAGTATTAAGTCACAGGAGATATTTTACTGCAAAACAAGGACTTTTCTGGGTTTTTTTTCATCTGATACTGTTTTACTTTACTTTTGTTTTATTTTTTACTAATGCAAAGGATCTTCCTGATCAGTAGTTACAGTAAAAAGTGTTCACAGAACCACAAAATAAAACCTTTGCTGTGTTAAAAGCTTGTTTTTTTTTTTCTAACACCCGAGATAAATAAAACCTCACTGTATGTGATTTGTATGAGAAGTACCTGCATTAAAGTGAGCACAAAAAGCCTGAAGGACAACAGTTGATGTACTGAATGTACCAGTCTGTACTTGGAATCAACATGTCACTCAGCAAATATTTGAGTATATTCAAATAATTGTTAAGAAGATAAAAATGCTTAACACATCTTCTCAAATTTTGCTCCAACAACAAACTGGACAGTTATTTTGATATAAAACACACAATTGATGGGATAATTTCACAGTTCACTGTCTTCACACTAAGCACAAGCGTCAATGAAAAACACTGCTCAGGTGTGTGTAGGTGTGTGTCATGAAGCTCCTGTGCTCAGACCACAGCTGGTCGGGCAACCAGGTTTTATGGGCTGACCGAGCACTCCCTGGTCTACAGCTTCCAGACAACCAATGCTGTCAACTTTGCATCAACTTGATTAAGCACGTTATCAGTGTGTGTGTCAACTCACAGCAGTTTGGTTTTCAGCTGTTTTTATTTATGTACAACAGTTTTGCACTGTGGATCTGTATGGTCCCATATCGTATGTAATACTTGTGGTATACACAGTTTAATTGTATTAGTATAAAAAACATCTGTGCCAATTAGCAGATTTGTGCCCAGGGAAATGGGTTCTCACTCCAAACTAGCAACAATTAATGCAATTCAAATGAACTAAAAGTGTAAATATGTTTAATTTATATCAACAAATAATTACTGAATGGATGTTTAGACAAATTGAATTAATATGGGAAACTAAATGATCTTTAGAATGATGGATGTACATGTAGTCTTAAATAGTCCAGTAAATGACATTAAAACATGAACAGTGACTTAGATTCATTCACTCTTTCATTGTGTTTTTGGTAAACATGACAAAAACTTTTTGTCTGACAGCTTTGATTTGCAGCCCATATATAAAGGCGTTGATGCCAGGAGGGACCATGTGAAATATGATGGACGCCACTTTCCTTTGCTCTGATAAGTCAGGGAAACGATGGAGGATGACGTTAATTAACCCTGAAAAATACATGATGATGTAAACAGCCAGGTGGGTGGCACAGGTCTGCAGAGCTTTGCTGTTTATCACCTTGTTCTTGCTGCTCAGACACACCATGGTGATTCTCAGATAGGTGAGCATGATGCTGCAGATGGAGGAGCCCAGCAGGACAGCTGTGTAACCGAGGCCGTAGATGTTATTAATGAGGATGCTTTCACAGGACAGTTTGAACAGGGAGGCGTTGTCACAGAATGGGCCGGCTATGATCGACCTGCAGCGTGACAGGCGGACACTGAGTCCAATGAGGATCAGCACCATGACAAAAACGACCCCCCAGGCCAACACCGACAGCTTCACCACCATCCAGTTGGTCATGATGCTGGTGTAACGCAGGGGGTTACAGATGGCCACGTACCGATCAAAGGCCATGACCATGAGAACTGTGTGAGAGGCACCAGCGTAAATCTGAGCACAAAAAGCCTGAAGGACACAGTCGATGTAGTGAATGTACCGCTCTGTACTTGGAATCAACATGTCACTCAGCAAGCGAGGAATGATGGCCGTGGCCCCGAACACGTCATTAATACTCAGGTTGCAGAAGAGCAGGTACATGGGCTGGTGGAGGCTCTGGTCCATGAAGATCAGGACCACAAGGCTGATGTTGGACACCATGATGAAGATGTAGATGAGGAGGAGGAGGATGAAGGCAGGGGTGGAGGACTGAGGGGTGACCTGTAGCCCCTCCAGGAGCAGGATATCTTTACCTAAAGTTTGGTTCTCCATAGTGCTGAGATACAGACAGAGATGTAGATATAGTCATGGTCACAAACTCCAGGAGAATTTCATTGTCATACGTGTTGAAAGTAGCACCTCAGAGAAAGACGACTGTTCAAAGCAAAAAAGAGAGTCAATATGCCCAAACTGAGGATAATGCATTTCTCTTGTGTTGGGACACACATTTGTCTCAATGTGAAATTTAAAACTCAAACTGAGCTGATCCAATTATTCAAACAGGATAAAAGTCAGAATCCTTCATATCAAACTAAATGAAAAACGACATATCAGTTTGCATTTTTATTCGATTCCTGCCTGGTTATGCACAAATTAGCAAATTAAAATGTTTTTAACTTCATAGACGTCCCTTATTTTTCTGGGAATAGTTACATTTCTATCACTGAGCAGCTGGAAATATTAAATATGACTTCTGGTTTGTGTCACTAAGATCCATGTGTCTGCAGGTTCTCATTCAAATCAAACACACTGAGAAGGATTCACTGCTTCAAGAGTCAATAGAACATTTCCATTTCAGATATGACTTTGATTTAATGAGCCACAGAAACACAGAAACCTCAGGACGTCACACTGAGACATAAAACTATGATCAAAACATGTCATGAACATGTTCAAACCATCAGAAGCTTTATGCATTAAAGAGTTCACATGTGGAGGCTCTCAGCAACACAAAAACAGCTCTAATGTACTGGATTGTGTAGAAAAGGTGACGGTGTCACGGTGCCATGATTCAGGAGTGAAGCACACAAACTGTCTCCTTATGGAAAGGAGAGAAATGGGCTCATCAGATTTGTAAAACTGCTGAAAGGTCTGAAAATAAAAGTCTACAGACACAGTTTTCAGTGGCACATGGTTGGAAGTCACTGCTGTGTAGCTTCAAATCCACAAAGCTTTGACAGGCTGGTTTTAAAGCAGCTGAATCTTCAAATAGTTTGGGCTGAATGTGGAACAGGCTGCTACAGCTGCAGCTGAAAACACCATCACCACAGCTCTTCATTGCTCCATTTCAACACAATCATTTCAAACACTTGGTTTTGCAGCAGAAGCTGTGATGCTGTTTGCAGCATTTCATAGCATTTCTATTCTTTTCTTCCCGTTTCAGTTGTTTTCATGTTGTCAAGATTTCATTGTGTTCATTCTCCACAAAACACATCACAAACTGCACAGAGCGATAACAACAACACTCATCTTTCTAGAGTCTCATCAAATTGAAGGGAACTTAAGCATGAAAGGTGATTTCTGGTTTTGGAATCTACAACACACATAATGAGTCGGTCATCACTAAGCTGGTTGGCATTATGCAGTGAACAAACAGCAGCGTCATTTGTCGACTGTGTGTGAGTGTGTGTCTCATGCTTACCTCCGTTGACATGAAGCCCCTCTCAGACCTGGGCCCACACTCTTTATAAGCTGAATGAGGCTCCTGGAGGTCCAGGGCTGATTGTGTCATTGATCCCTGAACACTTTCTATCCATGACATCATCTTTCTGTTTGTTGCTCCTTGTTGCTGTTGGAAACGTGTTGTTGAAGCACGTTTGACTAAAATCCATATGTAGATTTTGACATTAAAGATTCACTTGCGTTTCCACTAAAGCAAATATTTTCTGTTCTATTTCTGACTGATCCTCCTGACAGCAGCTCAGTATCACAGCATAAGTACAGCTGCTGTGAGCGACTTTCTATGCAAATATTCCCATTATTTCCCGCTCATTCAGACCTTTTCACTAAGAGCACACATTTGCCCAGCCTTTAATGCTGAGAAAACACGGCTTCTCTTCACCGACCACCTGGCCAGAAACTATATGAAGATCACACACAAGGAAATCAAATTCACGTTGGCTTTGTGTTTGGGAAGACGAAGCTAGTGCCGCAGCCTGATCAAACAATTTCAAGATTGGAGCTGCAGTGCTCACAGTTGAAATATCCGAGATGGTCGTGAGGGAGATGGATGAGACATTCGACAGCATCTCATATAACAATAATAGTGGGTCGCGCTCTGGTACATCCAAAACCACTTCAGGAGTTTCTATATCTAAATGCATAACAGCGTCCAACATATCTACAGTCTACATGACCTGTGCTCCCGCCGACTGTGGGTCTAGAGCTGTCACAGCTGCTCACAGCACTACTTGGCTTAACAGGCCAGTCTTCTTCATCAATCCCATCACTGCATGTGGTGTCACAAGAGAAGTATGACTTCAACAGCCTCCAAATGCCTTGAATGATTTTCAAAGCTTAGCCCACTCATCTGAGCAGTATGTCATCCATGTTGCTTCTTCCCTCCCAGCCAACAGCTGCACCAGTTGGCACATCTGCAGCCCTACAGTGGACACAATGAAAGCCAAAGTGTGCGTTATCAAAAGTGTCCAGTCCAAGCACTACAAGGACAAAATCAGATTCATACTTACAGGGGTAAACATTCTGGCATCAAGCAGCCTGCAGAAAGTGCACCCAGTTCTCAAATGTGACGGACTGTTGAGAGTTGGTGGTTGCATGTCACCCTCCAAGTTAGACACAGGTGATATCAATCCCATGACAATCCCTGGTCGACATCAGGTTGCACCCCTCCGAATATGGCATCAACATGAAGCTGTCAGTCATTAGGGAAAGTACTTCAGCGAGGGCTTCATTAGAGCAGCAGGATTCTGGATAGTGGGGGCCAAACATAGTGTCAGTAGTTTATTCTCTAACTGTGTCACTTGCAAAAGGTTGCAGGAACAAACAGAATGTCAGCAGATACGAGACCTACCAGCCAAATAACTTAAAGGAGCTGCACCTTTTCACGCATGTGAGCACAGATGTATTTGGACCATGGGTAATCATTTCACACTGCACAAGAGGAGGGCTATGATGTTTTCATGCATGTGCACATTAGCAGCACATATCAAGTTAATGGAAGCAGTGGGCACCGACTGCTTCATCAGTGCCTTGAAACACTTCTTTGCCATCAGAGGCCCCACAACGCAGATACAGCCTGACTGTGGCACTAATTTCATGGTCATTCTCACGACCACAAAATGGACAACACAAGACTGTAGGGAGATACCTCAACAAACTAAACTGCTCCTGGATATTCAATCCAACTCACGCTCTGTAAATGGGTGGCACATGGGAGAGGATCATCGCCATCACCAAATGCATTCTTGACTGCATGTTACATCAGCGTGGAGAATCACAGTTGACCCATGAAATGTTATCCACTTTCTTGGCTGATGCAGCTGCAATAATCAATGAACGCCCTCTCATCCTAGTGTCAGACCCAGAATCACCTCTGAGTCTCCCTCCAGCCACCCAAAACACAGATTCAACCTCCAGCTCCCCCCTAAAAGGAACAATGGAAGACGGTACAGCAGATTGTGTCATATTTTGGAATATGTGGATGCAAGAGTATCTCAGCACACTGCAGTTTCACCACAAGTGGCAGGAGTAGAGACCAAGCCTTCAGGAAGGAAACGTTGTTCTACTCAGGGACGCACAAGTGACAAGGAACGATTGGCTCATGACCATTGTCACAAAGAATTTACCAGCAGAGATTGACTGCTTAGAAAAGTTGAAGTTACCACACATGGTGATAAAAAGATTTTCTATCACCCTATCATTGATGTATTTCTCCTCTTGTTTTGTGTTGTTCCTACTTGTTGCAGAGGCAGCTGTAGCTCAGGAGGTAGAGCAGGTCAACCATGAATCAAAAGGGTGGGTGGTCCAATCCTTAGCAACACGAGTCCACATGTCAAAGTGTCCTTGGACAAGGAGAGATGCATGAGGGCCCCAAGGTGGCTGTTCAACTGGTGTTTGAGCGCATGAGTGATTGTGTGTTTCAATAAATATTGGAAAAGAGCTTTGAGTGGGCTTGAGTGTAGAAAAGTGCTCTACAAGTACAGGACCATTTACCATTTACAGCAACATCTGTAAGTACAGTATTGTTAGAAGCCTGTAGATAGTCAGTAGGGTATTTTCATTAGTCAAGAGAGATTTATTTATGCTGTAACTTGAAGCAATTGGCCAGAACCTCAGCAGTTTCTTTAGCATGTGAGCATTTCTTCTGATTGCTGTTCTTTACGTTAATGCATTGTGTCCAGCTTGTGTGTTGTACTTTCACAAAATTACTTCATTAAGCTTGAGGAAATCCATCCGTGTGTCAATGGAGTTCCTGCAGCTGTGTCAGACTCTCAGGTAACTTCCTAGACTTAACCAGCGAGTCCTAACAATGGATGATTAGACAAATTGAATTAATATGGGAAACTAAATGATCTTTAGAATGATGGATGTACATGTAGTCTTAAATAGTCCAGTATATGACATTAAAACATGAACAGTGACTTAGATTCATTCACTCTTTCATTGTGTTTTTGGTAAACATGACAAAAACTTTTTGTCTGACAGCTTTGATTTGCAGCCCATATATAAAGGCATTGATGCCAGGAGGGACCATGTGAAATATGATGGACGCCACTTTCCTTTGCTCTGATAAGTCAGGGAAACGATGGAGGATGATGTTAATTAAACATGAAAAATACATGATGAGGAACGCAGCTAGGTGGGTGGCACAGGTCTGCAGGGCTTTGGTGTTCAGAACCTTGTTCTTGCTGCTCAGGCACACCATGGTGATCCTTAGATAGGTGAGCATGATGCTGCCAATGGAGGCACCCATCACAATGACTGTGTAGCCGAGGCCGTAGATGTTATTAATGAGGATGCTTTCACAGGACAGTTTGAACAGGGAGGCGTTGTCACAGAATGGGCCGGCTATGATCGACCTGCAGCGTGACAGGCGGACACTGAGTCCAATGAGGATCAGCACCATGACAAAAACGACCCCCCAGGCCGACACCGACAGCTTCACCACCATCCTGTTGGTCATGATGCTGGTGTAACGCAAGGGGTTACAGATGGCCACGTACCGATCAAAGGCCATGACCATGAGAACTGTGTGGGAGGCGCCTGCGTAAATGTGAGCACAAAAAGCCTGAAGGACACAGTCGATGTACTGAATATACCGCTCTGTACTTGGAATCAACATGTCACTCAGCAAGCGAGGAATGATGGCCGTGGCCCCGAACATGTCATTAATACTCAGGTTGCAGAAGAGCAGGTACATGGGCTGGTGGAGGCTCCTGTCCATGAAGATCAGGACCACAAGGCTGATGTTGGACACCATGATGAAGATGTAGATGAGGAGGAGGAGGATGAAGGCAGGGGTGGAGGACTGAGGGGTGACCTGTAGCCCCTCCAGGAGCAGGATATCTTTACCTAAAGTTTGGTTCTCCATAGTGCTGAGATACAGGCAGAGATGTAGATATAGTCATGGTCACAAACTCCAGGAGAATTTCATTGTCATACGTGTTGAAAGTAGCACCTCAGAGAAAGACGACTGTTCAAAGCAAAAAAGAGAGTCAATATGCCCAAACTGAGGATAATGCATTTCTCTTGTGTTGGGACACACATTTGTCTCAATGTGAAATTTAAAACTCAAACTGAGCTGATCCAATTATTCAAACAGGATAAAAGTCAGAATCCTTCAAAGTAAAAGCCGATTGTCCAGTTTTACAAATACTGAAATCACTGAAATGTCTTTCAGCATTTGTGTGGATATGTTGTGCAGCCAAACTGAAATATCAAATAAAGTAAACACAACATGCACTGGCATATCAAGCTAAATGAAAAACGACATATCAGTTTGCATTTTTATTCGATTCCTGCCTGGTTATGCACAAATTAGCAAATTAAAATGTTTTTAACTTCATAGACGTCCCTTATTTTTCTGGGAATAGTTACATTTCTATCACTGAGCAGCTGGAAATATTAAATATGACTTCTGGTTTGTGTCACTAAGATCCATGTGTCTGCAGCTTCTCATTCACACCAAACACACTGAGAAGGATTCACTGCTTCAAGAGTCAATAGAACATTTCCATTTCAGATACGACTTTGATTTAATGAGCCACAGAAACACAGAAACCTCAGGACGTCACACTGAGACATAAAACTATGATCAAAACATGTCATGAACATGTTCAAACCATCAGAAGCTTTATGCATTAAAGAGTTCACATGTGGAGGCTCTCAGCAACACAAAAACAGCTCTAATGTACTGGATTGTGTAGAAAAGGTGACGGTGTCACGGTGCCATGATTCAGGAGTGAAGCACACAAACTGTCTCCTTATGGAAAGGAGAGAAATGGGCTCATCAGATTTGTAAAACTGCTGAAAGGTCTGAAAATAAAAGTCTACAGACACAGTTTTCAGTGGCACATGGTTGGAAGTCACTGCTGTGTAGCTTCAAATCCACAAAGCTTTGACAGGCTGGTTTTAAAGCAGCTGAATCTTCAAATAGTTTGGGCTGAATGTGGAACAGGCTGCTACAGCTGCAGCTGAAAACACCATCACCACAGCTCTTCATTGCTCCATTTCAACACAATCATTTCAAACACTTGGTTTTGCAGCAGAAGCTGTGATGCTGTTTGCAGCATTTCATAGCATTTCTATTCTTTTCTTCCCGTTTCAGTTGTTTTCATGTTGTCAAGATTTCATTGTGTTCATTCTCCACAAAACACATCACAAACTGCACAGAGCGATAACAACAACACTCATCTTTCTAGAGTCTCATCAAATTGAAGGGAACTTAAGCATGAAAGGTGATTTCTGGTTTTGGAATCTACAACACACATAATGAGTCGGTCATCACTAAGCTGGTTGGCATTATGCAGTGAACAAACAGCAGCGTCATTTGTCGACTGTGTGTGAGTGTGTGTCTCATGCTTACCTCCGTTGACATGAAGCCCCTCTCAGACCTGGGCCCACACTCTTTATAAGCTGAATGAGGCTCCTGGAGGTCCAGGGCTGATTGTGTCATTGATCCCTGAACACTTTCTATCCATGACATCATCTTTCTGTTTGTTGCTCCTTGTTGCTGTTGGAAACGTGTTGTTGAAGCACGTTTGACTAAAATCCATATGTAGATTTTGACATTAAACATTCACTTGCGTTTCCACTAAAGCAAATATTTTCTGTTCTATTTCTGACTGATCCTCCTGACAGCAGCTCAGTATCACAGCATAAGTACAGCTGCTGTGAGCGACTTCTATGCAAATATTCCCATTATTTCCCGCTCATTCAGACCTTTTCACTAAGAGCACACATTTGCCCAGCCTTTAATGCTGAGAAAACACGGCTTCTCTTCACCGACCACCTGGCCAGAAACTATATGAAGATCACACACAAGGAAATCAAATTCACGTTGGCTTTGTGTTTGGGAAGACGAAGCTAGTGCCGCAGCCTGATCAAACAATTTCAAGATTGGAGCTGCAGTGCTCACAGTTGAAATATCCGAGATGGTCGTGAGGGAGATGGATGAGACATTCGACAGCATCTCATATAACAATAATAGTGGGTCGCGCTCTGGTACATCCAAAACCACTTCAGGAGTTTCTATATCTAAATGCATAACAGCGTCCAACATATCTACAGTCTACATGACCTGTGCTCCCGCCGACTGTGGGTCTAGAGCTGTCACAGCTGCTCACAGCACTACTTGGCTTAACAGGCCAGTCTTCTTCATCAATCCCATCACTGCATGTGGTGTCACAAGAGATGTATGACTTCAACAGCCTCCAAATGCCTTGAATGATTTTCAAAGCTTAGCCCACTCATCTGAGCAGTATGTCATCCATGTTGCTTCTTCCCTCCCAGCCAACAGCTGCACCAGTTGGCACATCTGCAGCCCTACAGAGGACACAATGAAAGCCAAAGTGTGCGTTATCAAAAGTGTCCAGTCCAAACACTACAAGGACAAAATCAGATTCATACTTACAGGGGTAAACATTCTGGCATCAAGCAGCCTGCAGAAAGTGCACCCAGTTCTCAAATGTGACGGACTGTTGAGAGTTGGTGGTTGCATGTCACCCTCCAAGTTAGACACAGGTGATATCAATCCATGACAATCCCTGGTCGACATCAGGTTGCACCCCTCCGAATATGGCATCAACATGAAGCTGTCAGTCATTAGGGAAAGTACTTCAGCGAGGGCTTCATTAGAGCAGCAGGATTCTGGATAGTGGGGGCCAAACATAGTGTCAGTAGTTTATTCTCTAACTGTGTCACTTGCAAAAGGTTGCAGGGACAAACAGAATGTCAGCAGATACGAGACCTACCAGCCAAATAACTTAAAGGAGCTGCACCTTTTCACGCATGTGAGCACAGATGTATTTGGACCATGGGTAATCATTTCACACTGCACAAGAGGAGGGCTATGATGTTTTCATGCATGTGCACATTAGCAGCACATATCAAGTTAATGGAAGCAGTGGGCACCGACTGCTTCATCAGTGCCTTGAAACACTTCTTTGCCATCAGAGGCCCCACAACGCAGATACAGCCTGACTGTGGCACTAATTTCATGGTCATTCTCACGACCACAAAATGGACAACACAAGACTGTAGGGAGATACCTCAACAAACTAAACTGCTCCTGGATATTCAATCCAACTCACGCTCTGTAAATGGGTGGCACATGGGAGAGGATCATCGCCATCACCAAATGCATTCTTGACTGCATGTTACATCAGCGTGGAGAATCACAGTTGACCCATGAAATGTTATCCACTTTCTTGGCTGATGCAGCTGCAATAATCAATGAACGCCCTCTCATCCTAGTGTCAGACCCAGAATCACCTCTGAGTCTCCCTCCAGCCACCCAAAACACAGATTCACCTCCAGCTCCCCCCTAAAAGGAACAATGGAAGACGGTACAGCAGATTGTGTCATATTTTGGAATATGTGGATGCAAGAGTATCTCAGCACACTGCAGTTTCACCACAAGTGGCAGGAGTAGAGACCAAGCCTTCAGGAAGGAAACGTTGTTCTACTCAGGGACGCACAAGTGACAAGGAACGATTGGCTCATGACCATTGTCACAAAGAATTTACCAGCAGAGATTGACTGCTTAGAAAAGTTGAAGTTACCACACATGGTGATAAAAAGATTTTCTATCACCCTATCATTGATGTATTTCTCCTCTTGTTTTGTGTTGTTCCTACTTGTTGCAGAGGCAGCTGTAGCTCAGGAGGTAGAGCAGGTCAACCATGAATCAAAAGGGTGGGTGGTCCAATCCTTAGCAACACGAGTCCACATGTCAAAGTGTCCTTGGACAAGGAGAGATGCATGAGGGCCCCAAGGTGGCTGTTCAACTGGTGTTTGAGCGCATGAGTGATTGTGTGTTTCAATAAATATTGGAAAAGAGCTTTGAGTGGGCTTGAGTGTAGAAAAGTGCTCTACAAGTACAGGACCATTTACCATTTACAGCAACATCTGTAAGTACAGTATTGTTAGAAGCCTGTAGATAGTCAGTAGGGTATTTTCATTAGTCAAGAGAGATTTATTTATGCTGTAACTTGAAGCAATTGGCCAGAACCTCAGCAGTTTCTTAGCATGTGAGCATTTCTTCTGATTGCTGTTCTTTACGTTAATGCATTGTGTCCAGCTTGTGTGTTGTACTTTCACAAAATTACTTCATTAAGCTTGAGGAAATCCATCCGTGTGTCAATGGAGTTCCTGCAGCTGTGTCAGACTCTCAGGTAACTTCCTAGACTTACCAGCGAGTCCTAACAATGGATGATTAGACAAATTGAATTAATATGGGAAACTAATGATCTTTAGAATGATGGATGTACATGTAGTCTTAAATAGTCCAGTATATGACATTAAAACATGAACAGTGACTTAGATTCATTCACTCTTTCATTGTGTTTTTGGTAAACATGACAAAAACTTTTTGTCTGACAGCTTTGATTTTGCAGCCCATATATAAAGGCGTTGATGCCAGGAGGGACCATGTGAAATATGATGGACGCCACTTTCCTTTGCTCTGATAAGTCAGGGAAACGATGGAGGATGATGTTAATTAACCCTGAAAAATACATGATGAGGAACGCAGCTAGGTGGGTGGCACAGGTCTGCAGGGCTTTGGTGTTCAGACCTTGTTCTTGCTGCTCAGACACACCATGGTGATCCTCAGATAGGTGAGCATGATGCTGCAGATGGAGGAGCCAAGCAGGACAGCTGTAGCCGAGGCCGTAGATGTTATTAATGAGGATGCTTTCACAGGACAGTTTGAACAGGGAGGCGTTGTCACAGAATGGGCCGGCTATGATCGACCTGCAGCGTGACAGGCGGACACTGAGTCCAATGAGGATCAGCACCATGACAAAAACGACCCCCCAGGCCAACACCGACAGCTTCACCACCATCCAGTTGGTCATGATGCTGGTGTAACGCAGGGGGTTACAGATGGCCACGTACCGATCAAAGGCCATGACCATGAGAACTGTGTGAGAGGCACCAGCGTAAATCTGAGCACAAAAAGCCTGAAGGACACAGTCGATGTAGTGAATGTACCGCTCTGTACTTGGAATCAACATGTCACTCAGCAAGCGAGGAATGATGGCCGTGGCCCCGAACACGTCATTAATACTCAGTTGCAGAAGAGCAGGTACATGGGCTGGTGGAGGCTCTGGTCCATGAAGATCAGGACCACAAGGCTGATGTTGGACACCATGATGAAGATGTAGATGAGGAGGAGGAGGATGAAGGCAGGGGTGGAGGACTGAGGGGTGACCTGTAGCCCCTCCAGGAGCAGGATATCTTTACCTAAAGTTTGGTTCTCCATAGTGCTGAGATACAGACAGAGATGTAGATATAGTCATGGTCACAAACTCCAGTAGAATTTCATTGTCATACGTGTTGAAAGTAGCACCTCAGAGAAAGACGACTGTTCAAAGCAAAAAAGAGAGTCAATATGCCCAAACTGAGGATAATGCATTTCTCTTGTGTTGGGACACACATTTGTCTCATGTGAAATTTAAACTCAAACTGAGCTGATCCAATTATTCAAACAGGTATAAAAGTCAGAATCCTTCATATCAAACTAAATGAAAAACGACATATCATTGTGCATTTTTTATTTCGATTCCTGCCTGGTTATGCCACAAATTAGCAATTAAAATGTTTTTAACTTCATAGACGTCCCTTATTTTTCTGGGAATAGTTACATTTCTATCACTGAGCAGCTGGAAATATTAAATATGACTTCTGGTTTGTGTCACTAAGATCCATGTGTCTGCAGGTTCTCATTCAACCAAACACACTGAGAAGGATTCACTGCTTCAAGAGTCAATAGAACATTTCCATTTCAGATACGACTTTGATTTAATGAGCCACAGAAACACAGAAACCTCAGGACGTCACACTGAGACATAAAACTATGATCAAAACATGTCATGAACATGTTCAAACCATCAGAAGCTTTATGCATTAAAGAGTTCACATGTGGAGGCTCTCAGCAACACAAAAACAGCTTTAATGTACTGGATTGTGTAGAAAAGGTGACGGTGTCACGGTGCCATGATTCAGGAGTGAAGCACACAAACTGTCTCCTTATGGAAAGGAGAGAAATGGGCTCATCAGATTTGTAAAACTGCTGAAAGGTCTGAAAATAAAAGTCTACAGACACAGTTTTCAGTGGCACATGGTTGGAAGTCACTGCCGTGTAGCTTCAAATCCACAAAGCTTTGACAGGCTGGTTTTAAAGCAGCTGAATCTTCAAATAGTTTGGGCTGAATGTGGAACAGGCTGCTACAGCTGCAGCTGAAAACACCATCACCACAGCTCTTCATTGCTCCATTTCAACACAATCATTTCAAACACTTGGTTTTGCAGCAGAAGCTGTGATGCTGTTTGCAGCATTTCATAGCATTTCTATTCTTTTCTTCCCGTTTCAGTTGTTTTCATGTTGTCAAGATTTCATTGTGTTCATTCTCCACAAAACACATCACAAACTGCACAGAGCGATAACAACAACACTCATCTTTCTAGAGTCTCATCAAATTGAAGGGAACTTAAGCATGAAAGGTGATTTCTGGTTTTGGAATCTACAACACACATAATGAGTCGGTCATCACTAAGCTGGTTGGCATTATGCAGTGAACAAACAGCAGCGTCATTTGTCGACTGTGTGTGAGTGTGTGTCTCATGCTTACCTCCGTTGACATGAAGCCCCTCTCAGACCTGGGCCCACACTCTTTATAAGCTGAATGAGGCTCCTGGAGGTCCAGGGCTGTTGTGTCATTGATCCCTGAACACTTTCTATCCATGACATCATCTTTCTGTTTGTTGCTCCTTGTTGCGGTTGGAACGTGTTGTTGAAGCACGTTTGACTAAAATCCATATGTAGATTTTGACATTAAACATTCACTTGCGTTTCCACTAAGCAAATATTTTCTGTTCTATTTCTGACTGATCCTCCTGACAGCAGCTCAGTATCACAGCATAAGTACAGCTGCTGTGAGCGACTTTCTATGCAAATTCCCATTATTTCCCGCTCATTCAGACCTTTTCACTAAGAGCACACATTTGCCCAGCCTTTAATGCTGAGAAAACACGGCTTCTCTTCACCGACCACCTGGCCAGAAACTATATGAAGATCACACAAGGAAATCAAATTCACGTTGGCTTTGTGTTGGGAAGACGAAGCTAGTGCCGCAGCCTGATCAAACAATTTCAAGATTGGAGCTGCAGTGCTCACAGTTGAAATATCCGAGATGGTCGTGAGGGAGATGGATGAGACATTCGACAGCATCTCATATAACAATAATAGTGGGTCGCGCTCTGGTACATCCAAAACCACTTCAGGAGTTTCTATATCTAAATGCATAACAGCGTCCAACATATCTACAGTCTACATGACCTGTGCTCCCCCGACTGTGGGTCTAGAGCTGTCACAGCTGCTCACAGCACTACTTGGCTTAACAGGCCAGTCTTCTTCATCAATCCCATCACTGCATGTGGTGTCACAAGAGAAGTATGACTTCAACAGCCTCCAAATGCCTTGAATGATTTTCAAAGCTTAGCCCACTCATCTGAGCAGTATGTCATCCATGTTGCTTCTTCCCTCCCAGCCAACAGCTGCACCAGTTGGCACATCTGCAGCCCTACAGTGGACACAATGAAAGCCAAAGTGTGCGTTATCAAAAGTGTCCAGTCCAAGCACTACAAGGACAAAATCAGATTCATACTTACAGGGGTAAACATTCTGGCATCAAGCAGCCTGCAGAAAGTGCACCCAGTTCTCAAATGTGACGGACTGTTGAGAGTTGGTGGTTGCATGTCACCCTCCAAGTTAGACACAGGTGATATCAATCCCATGACAATCCCTGGTCGACATCAGGTTGCACCCCTCCGAATATGGCATCAACATGAAGCTGTCAGTCATTAGGGAAAGTACTTCAGCGAGGGCTTCATTAGAGCAGCAGGATTCTGGATAGTGGGGGCCAAACATAGTGTCAGTAGTTTATTCTCTAACTGTGTCACTTGCAAAAGGTTGCAGGAACAAACAGAATGTCAGCAGATACGAGACCTACCAGCCAAATAACTTAAAGGAGCTGCACCTTTTCACGCATGTGAGCACAGAGATTTGGACCATGGGTAATCATTTCACACTGCACAAGAGGAGGGCTATGATGTTTTCATGCATGTGCACATTAGCAGCACATATCAAGTTAATGGAAGCATGGGCACCGACTGCTTCATCAGTGCCTTGAAACACTTCTTTGCCATCAGAGGCCCCACAACGCAGATACAGCCTGACTGTGGCACTAATTTCATGGTCATTCTCACGACCACAAAATGGACAACACAAGACTGTAGGGAGATACCTCAACAAACTAAACTGCTCCTGGATATTCAATCCAACTCACGCTCTGTAAATGGGTGGCACATGGGAGAGGATCATCGCCATCACCAAATGCATTCTTGACTGCATGTTACATCAGCGTGGAGAATCACAGTTGACCCATGAAATGTTATCCACTTTCTTGGCTGATGCAGCAGCTGCAATAATCAATGAACGCCCTCTCATCCTAGTGTCAGACCCAGAATCACCTCTGAGTCTCCCTCCAGCCACCCAAAACACAGATTCAACCTCCAGCTCCCCCCTAAAAGGAACAATGGAAGCGGTACAGCAGATTGTGTCATATTTTGGAATATGTGGATGCAAGAGTATCTCAGCACACTGCAGTTTCACCACAGTGGCAGGAGTAGAGACCAAGCCTTCAGGAAGGAAACGTTGTTCTACTCAGGGACGCACAAGTGACAAGGAACGATTGGCTCATGACCATTGTCACAAAGAATTTACCAGCAGAGATTGACTGCTTAGAAAAGTTGAAGTTACCACACATGGTGATAAAAAGATTTTCTATCACCCTATCATTGATGTATTTCTCCTCTGTTTTGTGTTGTTCCTACTTGTTGCAGAGGCAGCTGTAGCTCAGGAGGTAGAGCAGGTCAACCATGAATCAAAAGGGTGGGTGGTCCAATCCTTAGCAACACGAGTCCACATGTCAAAGTGTCCTTGGACAAGGAGAGATGCATGAGGGCCCCAAGGTGGCTGTTCAACTGGTGTTTGAGCGCATGAGTGATTGTGTGTTTCAATAAATATTGGAAAAGAGCTTTGAGTGGGCTTGAGTGTAGAAAAGTGCTCTACAAGTACAGGACCATTTACCATTTACAGCAACATCTGTAAGTACAGTATTGTTAGAAGCCTGTAGATAGTCAGTAGGGTATTTTCATTAGTCAAGAGAGATTTATTTATGCTGTAACTTGAAGCAATTGGCCAGAACCTCAGCAGTTTCTTTAGCATGTGAGCATTTCTTCTGATTGCTGTTCTTTACGTTAATGCATTGTGTCCAGCTTGTGTGTTGTACTTTCACAAAATTACTTCATTAAGCTTGAGGAAATCCATCCGTGTGTCAATGGAGTTCCTGCAGCTGTGTCAGACTCTCAGGTAACTTCCTAGACTTAACCAGCGAGTCCTAACAATGGATGATTAGACAAATTGAATTAATATGGGAAACTAAATGATCTTTAGAATGATGGATGTACATGTAGTCTTAAATAGTCCAGTATATGACATTAAAACATGAACAGTGACTTAGATTCATTCACTCTTTCATTGTGTTTTTGGTAAACATGACAAAAACTTTTTGTCTGACAGCTTTGATTTGCAGCCCATATATAAAGGCATTGATGCCAGGAGGGACCATGTGAAATATGATGGACGCCACTTTCCTTTGCTCTGATAAGTCAGGGAAACGATGGAGGATGATGTTAATTAAACATGAAAAATACATGATGAGGAACGCAGCTAGGTGGGTGGCACAGGTCTGCAGGGCTTTGGTGTTCAGAACCTTGTTCTTGCTGCTCAGGCACACCATGGTGATCCTTAGATAGGTGAGCATGATGCTGCCAATGGAGGCACCCATCACAATGACTGTGTAGCCGAGGCCGTAGATGTTATTAATGAGGATGCTTTCACAGGACAGTTTGAACAGGGAGGCGTTGTCACAGAATGGGCCGGCTATGATCGACCTGCAGCGTGACAGGCGGACACTGAGTCCAATGAGGATCAGCACCATGACAAAACGACCCCCCAGGCCGACACCGACAGCTTCACCACCATCCTGTTGGTCATGATGCTGGTGTAACGCAAGGGGTTACAGATGGCCACGTACCGATCAAAGGCCATGACCATGAGAACTGTGTGGGAGGCGCCTGCGTAAATGTGAGCACAAAAAGCCTGAAGGACACAGTCGATGTACTGAATATACCGCTCTGTACTTGGAATCAACATGTCACTCAGCAAGCGAGGAATGATGGCCGTGGCCCCGAACATGTCATTAATACTCAGGTTGCAGAAGAGCAGGTACATGGGCTGGTGGAGGCTCCTGTCCATGAAGATCAGACCACAAGGCGATGATGGACCATGATGAAGATGTAGATGAGGAGGAGGAGATGAGGCAGGGGTGGAGGACTGAGGGGTGACCTGTAGCCCCTCCAGGAGCAGGATATCTTTACCTAAAGTTTGGTTCTCCATAGTGCTGAGATACAGGGAGATGTAGATATAGTCATGGTCACAAACTCCAGGAGAATTTCATTGTCATACGTGTTGAAAGTAGCACCTCAGAGAAAGACGACTGTTCAAAGCAAAAAGAGAGTCAATATGCCCAAACTGAGGATAATGCATTTCTCTTGTGTTGGGACACACATTTGTCTCATGTGAAATTTAAAAACTCAAACTGAGCTGATCCAATTATTCAAACAGGATAAAAGTCAGAATCCTTCAAAGTAAAAGCCGATTGTCCAGTTTTTACAAATACTGAAATCACTGAAATGTCTTTCAGCATTGTGTGGATATGTTGTGCAGCCAAACTGAAATATCAAATAAAGTAAACACAACATGCACTGGCATATCAAGCTAAATGAAAAACGACATATCAGTTTGCATTTTTATTCGATTCCTGCCTGGTTATGCACAAATTAGCAAATTAAAATGTTTTTAACTTCATAGACGTCCCTTATTTTTCTGGGAATAGTTACATTTCTATCACTGAGCAGCTGGAAATATTAAATATGACTTCTGGTTTGTGTCACTAAGATCCATGTGTCTGCAGCTTCTCATTCACACAAAACACACTGAGAAGGATTCACTGCTTCAAGAGTCAATAGAACATTTCCATTTCAGATACGACTTTGATTTAATGAGCCACAGAAACACAGAAACCTCAGGACGTCACACTGAGACATAAAACTATGATCAAAACATGTCATGAACATGTTCAAACCATCAGAAGCTTTATGCATTAAAGAGTTCACATGTGGAGGCTCTCAGCAACACAAAAACAGCTCTAATGTACTGGATTGTGTAGAAAAGGTGACGGTGTCACGGTGCCATGATTCAGGAGTGAAGCACACAAACTGTCCTCCTATGGAAAGGAGAGAAATGGGCTCATCAGATTTGTAAAACTGCTGAAAGGTCTGAAAATAAAAGTCTACAGACACAGTTTTCAGTGGCACATGGTTGGAAGTCACTGCTGTGTAGCTTCAAATCCACAAAGCTTTGACAGGCTGGTTTTAAAGCAGCTGAATCTTCAAATAGTTTGGGCTGAATGTGGAACAGGCTGCTACAGCTGCAGCTGAAAACACCATCACCACAGCTCTTCATTGCTCCATTTCAACACAATCATTTCAAACACTTGGTTTTGCAGCAGAAGCTGTGATGCTGTTTGCAGCATTTCATAGCATTTCTATTCTTTTCTTCCCGTTTCAGTTGTTTTCATGTTGTCAAGATTTCATTGTGTTCATTCTCCACAAAACACATCACAAACTGCACAGAGCGATAACAACAACACTCATCTTTCTAGAGTCTCATCAAATTGAAGGGAACTTAAGCATGAAAGGTGATTTCTGGTTTTGGAATCTACAACACACATAATGAGTCGGTCATCACTAAGCTGGTTGGCATTATGCAGTGAACAAACAGCAGCGTCATTTGTCGACTGTGTGTGAGTGTGTGTCTCATGCTTACCTCCGTTGACATGAAGCCCCTCTCAGACCTGGGCCCACACTCTTTATAAGCTGAATGAGGCTCCTGGAGGTCCAGGGCTGATTGTGTCATTGATCCCTGAACACTTTCTATCCATGACATCATCTTTCTGTTTGTTGCTCCTTGTTGCTGTTGGAAACGTGTTGTTGAAGCACGTTTGACTAAAATCCATATGTAGATTTTGACATTAAACATTCACTTGCGTTTCCACTAAAGCAAATATTTTCTGTTCTATTTCTGACTGATCCTCCTGACAGCAGCTCAGTATCACAGCATAAGTACAGCTGCTGTGAGCGACTTTCTATGCAAATATTCCCATTATTTCCCGCTCATTCAGACCTTTTCACTAAGAGCACACATTTGCCCAGCCTTTAATGCTGAGAAAACACGGCTTCTCTTCACCGACCACCTGGCCAGAAACTATATGAAGATCACACACAAGGAAATCAAATTCACGTTGGCTTTGTGTTTGGGAAGACGAAGCTAGTGCCGCAGCCTGATCAAACAATTTCAAGATTGGAGCTGCAGTGCTCACAGTTGAAATATCCGAGATGGTCGTGAGGGAGATGGATGAGACATTCGACAGCATCTCATATAACAATAATAGTGGGTCGCGCTCTGGTACATCCAAAACCACTTCAGGAGTTTCTATATCTAAATGCATAACAGCGTCCAACATATCTACAGTCTACATGACCTGTGCTCCCGCCGACTGTGGGTCTAGAGCTGTCACAGCTGCTCACAGCACTACTTGGCTTAACAGGCCAGTCTTCTTCATCAATCCCATCACTGCATGTGGTGTCACAAGAGATGTATGACTTCAACAGCCTCCAAATGCCTTGAATGATTTTCAAAGCTTAGCCCACTCATCTGAGCAGTATGTCATCCATGTTGCTTCTTCCCTCCCAGCCAACAGCTGCACCAGTTGGCACATCTGCAGCCCTACAGAGGACACAATGAAAGCCAAAGTGTGCGTTATCAAAAGTGTCCAGTCCAAACACTACAAGGACAAAATCAGATTCATACTTACAGGGGTAAACATTCTGGCATCAAGCAGCCTGCAGAAAGTGCACCCAGTTCTCAAATGTGACGGACTGTTGAGAGTTGGTGGTTGCATGTCACCCTCCAAGTTAGACACAGGTGATATCAATCCCATGACAATCCCTGGTCGACATCAGGTTGCACCCCTCCGAATATGGCATCAACATGAAGCTGTCAGTCATTAGGGAAAGTACTTCAGCGAGGGCTTCATTAGAGCAGCAGGATTCTGGATAGTGGGGGCCAAACATAGTGTCAGTAGTTTATTCTCTAACTGTGTCACTTGCAAAAGGTTGCAGGGACAAACAGAATGTCAGCAGATACGAGACCTACCAGCCAAATAACTTAAAGGAGCTGCACCTTTTCACGCATGTGAGCACAGATGTATTTGGACCATGGGTAATCATTTCACACTGCACAAGAGGAGGGCTATGATGTTTTCATGCATGTGCACATTAGCAGCACATATCAAGTTAATGGAAGCAGTGGGCACCGACTGCTTCATCAGTGCCTTGAAACACTTCTTTGCCATCAGAGGCCCCACAACGCAGATACAGCCTGACTGTGGCACTAATTTCATGGTCATTCTCACGACCACAAAATGGACAACACAAGACTGTAGGGAGATACCTCAACAAACTAAACTGCTCCTGGATATTCAATCCAACTCACGCTCTGTAAATGGGTGGCACATGGGAGAGGATCATCGCCATCACCAAATGCATTCTTGACTGCATGTTACATCAGCGTGGAGAATCACAGTTGACCCATGAAATGTTATCCACTTTCTTGGCTGATGCAGCTGCAATAATCAATGAACGCCCTCTCATCCTAGTGTCAGACCCAGAATCACCTCTGAGTCTCCCTCCAGCCACCCAAAACACAGATTCAACCTCCAGCTCCCCCCTAAAAGGAACAATGGAAGACGGTACAGCAGATTGTGTCATATTTTGGAATATGTGGATGCAAGAGTATCTCAGCACACTGCAGTTTCACCACAAGTGGCAGGAGTAGAGACCAAGCCTTCAGGAAGGAAACGTTGTTCTACTCAGGGACGCACAAGTGACAAGGAACGATTGGCTCATGACCATTGTCACAAAGAATTTACCAGCAGAGATTGACTGCTTAGAAAAGTTGAAGTTACCACACATGGTGATAAAAAGATTTTCTATCACCCTATCATTGATGTATTTCTCCTCTTGTTTTGTGTTGTTCCTACTTGTTGCAGAGGCAGCTGTAGCTCAGGAGGTAGAGCAGGTCAACCATGAATCAAAAGGGTGGGTGGTCCAATCCTTAGCAACACGAGTCCACATGTCAAAGTGTCCTTGGACAAGGAGAGATGCATGAGGGCCCCAAGGTGGCTGTTCAACTGGTGTTTGAGCGCATGAGTGATTGTGTGTTTCAATAAATATTGGAAAAGAGCTTTGAGTGGGCTTGAGTGTAGAAAAGTGCTCTACAAGTACAGGACCATTTACCATTTACAGCAACATCTGTAAGTACAGTATTGTTAGAAGCCTGTAGATAGTCAGTAGGGTATTTTCATTAGTCAAGAGAGATTTATTTATGCTGTAACTTGAAGCAATTGGCCAGAACCTCAGCAGTTTCTTTAGCATGTGAGCATTTCTTCTGATTGCTGTTCTTTACGTTAATGCATTGTGTCCAGCTTGTGTGTTGTACTTTCACAAAATTACTTCATTAAGCTTGAGGAAATCCATCCGTGTGTCAATGGAGTTCCTGCAGCTGTGTCAGACTCTCAGGTAACTTCCTAGACTTAACCAGCGAGTCCTAACAATGGATGATTAGACAAATTGAATTAATATGGGAAACTAAATGATCTTTAGAATGATGGATGTACATGTAGTCTTAAATAGTCCAGTATATGACATTAAAACATGAACAGTGACTTAGATTCATTCACTCTTTCATTGTGTTTTTGGTAAACATGACAAAAACTTTTTGTCTGACAGCTTTGATTTGCAGCCCATATATAAAGGCGTTGATGCCAGGAGGGACCATGTGAAATATGATGGACGCCACTTTCCTTTGCTCTGATAAGTCAGGGAAACGATGGAGGATGATGTTAATTAACCCTGAAAAATACATGATGAGGAACGCAGCTAGGTGGGTGGCACAGGTCTGCAGGGCTTTGGTGTTCAGAACCTTGTTCTTGCTGCTCAGACACACCATGGTGATCCTCAGATAGGTGAGCATGATGCTGCAGATGGAGGAGCCAAGCAGGACAGCTGTGTAGCCGAGGCCGTAGATGTTATTAATGAGGATGCTTTCACAGGACAGTTTGAACAGGGAGGCGTTGTCACAGAATGGGCCGGCTATGATCGACCTGCAGCGTGACAGGCGGACACTGAGTCCAATGAGGATCAGCACCATGACAAAAACGACCCCCCAGGCCAACACCGACAGCTTCACCACCATCCAGTTGGTCATGATGCTGGTGTAACGCAGGGGGTTACAGATGGCCACGTACCGATCAAAGGCCATGACCATGAGAACTGTGTGAGAGGCACCAGCGTAAATCTGAGCACAAAAAGCCTGAAGGACACAGTCGATGTAGTGAATGTACCGCTCTGTACTTGGAATCAACATGTCACTCAGCAAGCGAGGAATGATGGCCGTGGCCCCGAACACGTCATTAATACTCAGGTTGCAGAAGAGCAGGTACATGGGCTGGTGGAGGCTCTGGTCCATGAAGATCAGGACCACAAGGCTGATGTTGGACACCATGATGAAGATGTAGATGAGGAGGAGGAGGATGAAGGCAGGGGTGGAGGACTGAGGGGTGACCTGTAGCCCCTCCAGGAGCAGGATATCTTTACCTAAAGTTTGGTTCTCCATAGTGCTGAGATACAGACAGAGATGTAGATATAGTCATGGTCACAAACTCCAGGAGAATTTCATTGTCATACGTGTTGAAAGTAGCACCTCAGAGAAAGACGACTGTTCAAAGCAAAAAAGAGAGTCAATATGCCCAAACTGAGGATAATGCATTTCTCTTGTGTTGGGACACACATTTGTCTCAATGTGAAATTTAAAACTCAAACTGAGCTGATCCAATTATTCAAACAGGATAAAAGTCAGAATCCTTCATATCAAACTAAATGAAAAACGACATATCAGTTTGCATTTTTATTCGATTCCTGCCTGGTTATGCACAAATTAGCAAATTAAAATGTTTTTAACTTCATAGACGTCCCTTATTTTTCTGGGAATAGTTACATTTCTATCACTGAGCAGCTGGAAATATTAAATATGACTTCTGGTTTGTGTCACTAAGATCCATGTGTCTGCAGGTTCTCATTCAAATCAAACACACTGAGAAGGATTCACTGCTTCAAGAGTCAATAGAACATTTCCATTTCAGATATGACTTTGATTTAATGAGCCACAGAAACACAGAAACCTCAGGACGTCACACTGAGACATAAAACTATGATCAAAACATGTCATGAACATGTTCAAACCATCAGAAGCTTTATGCATTAAAGAGTTCACATGTGGAGGCTCTCAGCAACACAAAAACAGCTCTAATGTACTGGATTGTGTAGAAAAGGTGACGGTGTCACGGTGCCATGATTCAGGAGTGAAGCACACAAACTGTCTCCTTATGGAAAGGAGAGAAATGGGCTCATCAGATTTGTAAAACTGCTGAAAGGTCTGAAAATAAAAGTCTACAGACACAGTTTTCAGTGGCACATGGTTGGAAGTCACTGCTGTGTAGCTTCAAATCCACAAAGCTTTGACAGGCTGGTTTTAAAGCAGCTGAATCTTCAAATAGTTTGGGCTGAATGTGGAACAGGCTGCTACAGCTGCAGCTGAAAACACCATCACCACAGCTCTTCATTGCTCCATTTCAACACAATCATTTCAAACACTTGGTTTTGCAGCAGAAGCTGTGATGCTGTTTGCAGCATTTCATAGCATTTCTATTCTTTTCTTCCCGTTTCAGTTGTTTTCATGTTGTCAAGATTTCATTGTGTTCATTCTCCACAAAACACATCACAAACTGCACAGAGCGATAACAACAACACTCATCTTTCTAGAGTCTCATCAAATTGAAGGGAACTTAAGCATGAAAGGTGATTTCTGGTTTTGGAATCTACAACACACATAATGAGTCGGTCATCACTAAGCTGGTTGGCATTATGCAGTGAACAAACAGCAGCGTCATTTGTCGACTGTGTGTGAGTGTGTGTCTCATGCTTACCTCCGTTGACATGAAGCCCCTCTCAGACCTGGGCCCACACTCTTTATAAGCTGAATGAGGCTCCTGGAGGTCCAGGGCTGATTGTGTCATTGATCCCTGAACACTTTCTATCCATGACATCATCTTTCTGTTTGTTGCTCCTTGTTGCTGTTGGAAACGTGTTGTTGAAGCACGTTTGACTAAAATCCATATGTAGATTTTGACATTAAAGATTCACTTGCGTTTCCACTAAAGCAAATATTTTCTGTTCTATTTCTGACTGATCCTCCTGACAGCAGCTCAGTATCACAGCATAAGTACAGCTGCTGTGAGCGACTTTCTATGCAAATATTCCCATTATTTCCCGCTCATTCAGACCTTTTCACTAAGAGCACACATTTGCCCAGCCTTTAATGCTGAGAAAACACGGCTTCTCTTCACCGACCACCTGGCCAGAAACTATATGAAGATCACACACAAGGAAATCAAATTCACGTTGGCTTTGTGTTTGGGAAGACGAAGCTAGTGCCGCAGCCTGATCAAACAATTTCAAGATTGGAGCTGCAGTGCTCACAGTTGAAATATCCGAGATGGTCGTGAGGGAGATGGATGAGACATTCGACAGCATCTCATATAACAATAATAGTGGGTCGCGCTCTGGTACATCCAAAACCACTTCAGGAGTTTCTATATCTAAATGCATAACAGCGTCCAACATATCTACAGTCTACATGACCTGTGCTCCCGCCGACTGTGGGTCTAGAGCTGTCACAGCTGCTCACAGCACTACTTGGCTTAACAGGCCAGTCTTCTTCATCAATCCCATCACTGCATGTGGTGTCACAAGAGAAGTATGACTTCAACAGCCTCCAAATGCCTTGAATGATTTTCAAAGCTTAGCCCACTCATCTGAGCAGTATGTCATCCATGTTGCTTCTTCCCTCCCAGCCAACAGCTGCACCAGTTGGCACATCTGCAGCCCTACAGTGGACACAATGAAAGCCAAAGTGTGCGTTATCAAAAGTGTCCAGTCCAAGCACTACAAGGACAAAATCAGATTCATACTTACAGGGGTAAACATTCTGGCATCAAGCAGCCTGCAGAAAGTGCACCCAGTTCTCAAATGTGACGGACTGTTGAGAGTTGGTGGTTGCATGTCACCCTCCAAGTTAGACACAGGTGATATCAATCCCATGACAATCCCTGGTCGACATCAGGTTGCACCCCTCCGAATATGGCATCAACATGAAGCTGTCAGTCATTAGGGAAAGTACTTCAGCGAGGGCTTCATTAGAGCAGCAGGATTCTGGATAGTGGGGGCCAAACATAGTGTCAGTAGTTTATTCTCTAACTGTGTCACTTGCAAAAGGTTGCAGGAACAAACAGAATGTCAGCAGATACGAGACCTACCAGCCAAATAACTTAAAGGAGCTGCACCTTTTCACGCATGTGAGCACAGATGTATTTGGACCATGGGTAATCATTTCACACTGCACAAGAGGAGGGCTATGATGTTTTCATGCATGTGCACATTAGCAGCACATATCAAGTTAATGGAAGCAGTGGGCACCGACTGCTTCATCAGTGCCTTGAAACACTTCTTTGCCATCAGAGGCCCCACAACGCAGATACAGCCTGACTGTGGCACTAATTTCATGGTCATTCTCACGACCACAAAATGGACAACACAAGACTGTAGGGAGATACCTCAACAAACTAAACTGCTCCTGGATATTCAATCCAACTCACGCTCTGTAAATGGGTGGCACATGGGAGAGGATCATCGCCATCACCAAATGCATTCTTGACTGCATGTTACATCAGCGTGGAGAATCACAGTTGACCCATGAAATGTTATCCACTTTCTTGGCTGATGCAGCTGCAATAATCAATGAACGCCCTCTCATCCTAGTGTCAGACCCAGAATCACCTCTGAGTCTCCCTCCAGCCACCCAAAACACAGATTCAACCTCCAGCTCCCCCCTAAAAGGAACAATGGAAGACGGTACAGCAGATTGTGTCATATTTTGGAATATGTGGATGCAAGAGTATCTCAGCACACTGCAGTTTCACCACAAGTGGCAGGAGTAGAGACCAAGCCTTCAGGAAGGAAACGTTGTTCTACTCAGGGACGCACAAGTGACAAGGAACGATTGGCTCATGACCATTGTCACAAAGAATTTACCAGCAGAGATTGACTGCTTAGAAAAGTTGAAGTTACCACACATGGTGATAAAAAGATTTTCTATCACCCTATCATTGATGTATTTCTCCTCTTGTTTTGTGTTGTTCCTACTTGTTGCAGAGGCAGCTGTAGCTCAGGAGGTAGAGCAGGTCAACCATGAATCAAAAGGGTGGGTGGTCCAATCCTTAGCAACACGAGTCCACATGTCAAAGTGTCCTTGGACAAGGAGAGATGCATGAGGGCCCCAAGGTGGCTGTTCAACTGGTGTTTGAGCGCATGAGTGATTGTGTGTTTCAATAAATATTGGAAAAGAGCTTTGAGTGGGCTTGAGTGTAGAAAAGTGCTCTACAAGTACAGGACCATTTACCATTTACAGCAACATCTGTAAGTACAGTATTGTTAGAAGCCTGTAGATAGTCAGTAGGGTATTTTCATTAGTCAAGAGAGATTTATTTATGCTGTAACTTGAAGCAATTGGCCAGAACCTCAGCAGTTTCTTTAGCATGTGAGCATTTCTTCTGATTGCTGTTCTTTACGTTAATGCATTGTGTCCAGCTTGTGTGTTGTACTTTCACAAAATTACTTCATTAAGCTTGAGGAAATCCATCCGTGTGTCAATGGAGTTCCTGCAGCTGTGTCAGACTCTCAGGTAACTTCCTAGACTTAACCAGCGAGTCCTAACAATGGATGATTAGACAAATTGAATTAATATGGGAAACTAAATGATCTTTAGAATGATGGATGTACATGTAGTCTTAAATAGTCCAGTATATGACATTAAAACATGAACAGTGACTTAGATTCATTCACTCTTTCATTGTGTTTTTGGTAAACATGACAAAAACTTTTTGTCTGACAGCTTTGATTTGCAGCCCATATATAAAGGCATTGATGCCAGGAGGGACCATGTGAAATATGATGGACGCCACTTTCCTTTGCTCTGATAAGTCAGGGAAACGATGGAGGATGATGTTAATTAAACATGAAAAATACATGATGAGGAACGCAGCTAGGTGGGTGGCACAGGTCTGCAGGGCTTTGGTGTTCAGAACCTTGTTCTTGCTGCTCAGGCACACCATGGTGATCCTTAGATAGGTGAGCATGATGCTGCCAATGGAGGCACCCATCACAATGACTGTGTAGCCGAGGCCGTAGATGTTATTAATGAGGATGCTTTCACAGGACAGTTTGAACAGGGAGGCGTTGTCACAGAATGGGCCGGCTATGATCGACCTGCAGCGTGACAGGCGGACACTGAGTCCAATGAGGATCAGCACCATGACAAAAACGACCCCCCAGGCCGACACCGACAGCTTCACCACCATCCTGTTGGTCATGATGCTGGTGTAACGCAAGGGGTTACAGATGGCCACGTACCGATCAAAGGCCATGACCATGAGAACTGTGTGGGAGGCGCCTGCGTAAATGTGAGCACAAAAAGCCTGAAGGACACAGTCGATGTACTGAATATACCGCTCTGTACTTGGAATCAACATGTCACTCAGCAAGCGAGGAATGATGGCCGTGGCCCCGAACATGTCATTAATACTCAGGTTGCAGAAGAGCAGGTACATGGGCTGGTGGAGGCTCCTGTCCATGAAGATCAGGACCACAAGGCTGATGTTGGACACCATGATGAAGATGTAGATGAGGAGGAGGAGGATGAAGGCAGGGGTGGAGGACTGAGGGGTGACCTGTAGCCCCTCCAGGAGCAGGATATCTTTACCTAAAGTTTGGTTCTCCATAGTGCTGAGATACAGGCAGAGATGTAGATATAGTCATGGTCACAAACTCCAGGAGAATTTCATTGTCATACGTGTTGAAAGTAGCACCTCAGAGAAAGACGACTGTTCAAAGCAAAAAAGAGAGTCAATATGCCCAAACTGAGGATAATGCATTTCTCTTGTGTTGGGACACACATTTGTCTCAATGTGAAATTTAAAACTCAAACTGAGCTGATCCAATTATTCAAACAGGATAAAAGTCAGAATCCTTCAAAGTAAAAGCCGATTGTCCAGTTTTACAAATACTGAAATCACTGAAATGTCTTTCAGCATTTGTGTGGATATGTTGTGCAGCCAAACTGAAATATCAAATAAAGTAAACACAACATGCACTGGCATATCAAGCTAAATGAAAAACGACATATCAGTTTGCATTTTTATTCGATTCCTGCCTGGTTATGCACAAATTAGCAAATTAAAATGTTTTTAACTTCATAGACGTCCCTTATTTTTCTGGGAATAGTTACATTTCTATCACTGAGCAGCTGGAAATATTAAATATGACTTCTGGTTTGTGTCACTAAGATCCATGTGTCTGCAGCTTCTCATTCACACCAAACACACTGAGAAGGATTCACTGCTTCAAGAGTCAATAGAACATTTCCATTTCAGATACGACTTTGATTTAATGAGCCACAGAAACACAGAAACCTCAGGACGTCACACTGAGACATAAAACTATGATCAAAACATGTCATGAACATGTTCAAACCATCAGAAGCTTTATGCATTAAAGAGTTCACATGTGGAGGCTCTCAGCAACACAAAAACAGCTCTAATGTACTGGATTGTGTAGAAAAGGTGACGGTGTCACGGTGCCATGATTCAGGAGTGAAGCACACAAACTGTCTCCTTATGGAAAGGAGAGAAATGGGCTCATCAGATTTGTAAAACTGCTGAAAGGTCTGAAAATAAAAGTCTACAGACACAGTTTTCAGTGGCACATGGTTGGAAGTCACTGCTGTGTAGCTTCAAATCCACAAAGCTTTGACAGGCTGGTTTTAAAGCAGCTGAATCTTCAAATAGTTTGGGCTGAATGTGGAACAGGCTGCTACAGCTGCAGCTGAAAACACCATCACCACAGCTCTTCATTGCTCCATTTCAACACAATCATTTCAAACACTTGGTTTTGCAGCAGAAGCTGTGATGCTGTTTGCAGCATTTCATAGCATTTCTATTCTTTTCTTCCCGTTTCAGTTGTTTTCATGTTGTCAAGATTTCATTGTGTTCATTCTCCACAAAACACATCACAAACTGCACAGAGCGATAACAACAACACTCATCTTTCTAGAGTCTCATCAAATTGAAGGGAACTTAAGCATGAAAGGTGATTTCTGGTTTTGGAATCTACAACACACATAATGAGTCGGTCATCACTAAGCTGGTTGGCATTATGCAGTGAACAAACAGCAGCGTCATTTGTCGACTGTGTGTGAGTGTGTGTCTCATGCTTACCTCCGTTGACATGAAGCCCCTCTCAGACCTGGGCCCACACTCTTTATAAGCTGAATGAGGCTCCTGGAGGTCCAGGGCTGATTGTGTCATTGATCCCTGAACACTTTCTATCCATGACATCATCTTTCTGTTTGTTGCTCCTTGTTGCTGTTGGAAACGTGTTGTTGAAGCACGTTTGACTAAAATCCATATGTAGATTTTGACATTAAACATTCACTTGCGTTTCCACTAAAGCAAATATTTTCTGTTCTATTTCTGACTGATCCTCCTGACAGCAGCTCAGTATCACAGCATAAGTACAGCTGCTGTGAGCGACTTTCTATGCAAATATTCCCATTATTTCCCGCTCATTCAGACCTTTTCACTAAGAGCACACATTTGCCCAGCCTTTAATGCTGAGAAAACACGGCTTCTCTTCACCGACCACCTGGCCAGAAACTATATGAAGATCACACACAAGGAAATCAAATTCACGTTGGCTTTGTGTTTGGGAAGACGAAGCTAGTGCCGCAGCCTGATCAAACAATTTCAAGATTGGAGCTGCAGTGCTCACAGTTGAAATATCCGAGATGGTCGTGAGGGAGATGGATGAGACATTCGACAGCATCTCATATAACAATAATAGTGGGTCGCGCTCTGGTACATCCAAAACCACTTCAGGAGTTTCTATATCTAAATGCATAACAGCGTCCAACATATCTACAGTCTACATGACCTGTGCTCCCGCCGACTGTGGGTCTAGAGCTGTCACAGCTGCTCACAGCACTACTTGGCTTAACAGGCCAGTCTTCTTCATCAATCCCATCACTGCATGTGGTGTCACAAGAGATGTATGACTTCAACAGCCTCCAAATGCCTTGAATGATTTTCAAAGCTTAGCCCACTCATCTGAGCAGTATGTCATCCATGTTGCTTCTTCCCTCCCAGCCAACAGCTGCACCAGTTGGCACATCTGCAGCCCTACAGAGGACACAATGAAAGCCAAAGTGTGCGTTATCAAAAGTGTCCAGTCCAAACACTACAAGGACAAAATCAGATTCATACTTACAGGGGTAAACATTCTGGCATCAAGCAGCCTGCAGAAAGTGCACCCAGTTCTCAAATGTGACGGACTGTTGAGAGTTGGTGGTTGCATGTCACCCTCCAAGTTAGACACAGGTGATATCAATCCCATGACAATCCCTGGTCGACATCAGGTTGCACCCCTCCGAATATGGCATCAACATGAAGCTGTCAGTCATTAGGGAAAGTACTTCAGCGAGGGCTTCATTAGAGCAGCAGGATTCTGGATAGTGGGGGCCAAACATAGTGTCAGTAGTTTATTCTCTAACTGTGTCACTTGCAAAAGGTTGCAGGGACAAACAGAATGTCAGCAGATACGAGACCTACCAGCCAAATAACTTAAAGGAGCTGCACCTTTTCACGCATGTGAGCACAGATGTATTTGGACCATGGGTAATCATTTCACACTGCACAAGAGGAGGGCTATGATGTTTTCATGCATGTGCACATTAGCAGCACATATCAAGTTAATGGAAGCAGTGGGCACCGACTGCTTCATCAGTGCCTTGAAACACTTCTTTGCCATCAGAGGCCCCACAACGCAGATACAGCCTGACTGTGGCACTAATTTCATGGTCATTCTCACGACCACAAAATGGACAACACAAGACTGTAGGGAGATACCTCAACAAACTAAACTGCTCCTGGATATTCAATCCAACTCACGCTCTGTAAATGGGTGGCACATGGGAGAGGATCATCGCCATCACCAAATGCATTCTTGACTGCATGTTACATCAGCGTGGAGAATCACAGTTGACCCATGAAATGTTATCCACTTTCTTGGCTGATGCAGCTGCAATAATCAATGAACGCCCTCTCATCCTAGTGTCAGACCCAGAATCACCTCTGAGTCTCCCTCCAGCCACCCAAAACACAGATTCAACCTCCAGCTCCCCCCTAAAAGGAACAATGGAAGACGGTACAGCAGATTGTGTCATATTTTGGAATATGTGGATGCAAGAGTATCTCAGCACACTGCAGTTTCACCACAAGTGGCAGGAGTAGAGACCAAGCCTTCAGGAAGGAAACGTTGTTCTACTCAGGGACGCACAAGTGACAAGGAACGATTGGCTCATGACCATTGTCACAAAGAATTTACCAGCAGAGATTGACTGCTTAGAAAAGTTGAAGTTACCACACATGGTGATAAAAAGATTTTCTATCACCCTATCATTGATGTATTTCTCCTCTTGTTTTGTGTTGTTCCTACTTGTTGCAGAGGCAGCTGTAGCTCAGGAGGTAGAGCAGGTCAACCATGAATCAAAAGGGTGGGTGGTCCAATCCTTAGCAACACGAGTCCACATGTCAAAGTGTCCTTGGACAAGGAGAGATGCATGAGGGCCCCAAGGTGGCTGTTCAACTGGTGTTTGAGCGCATGAGTGATTGTGTGTTTCAATAAATATTGGAAAAGAGCTTTGAGTGGGCTTGAGTGTAGAAAAGTGCTCTACAAGTACAGGACCATTTACCATTTACAGCAACATCTGTAAGTACAGTATTGTTAGAAGCCTGTAGATAGTCAGTAGGGTATTTTCATTAGTCAAGAGAGATTTATTTATGCTGTAACTTGAAGCAATTGGCCAGAACCTCAGCAGTTTCTTTAGCATGTGAGCATTTCTTCTGATTGCTGTTCTTTACGTTAATGCATTGTGTCCAGCTTGTGTGTTGTACTTTCACAAAATTACTTCATTAAGCTTGAGGAAATCCATCCGTGTGTCAATGGAGTTCCTGCAGCTGTGTCAGACTCTCAGGTAACTTCCTAGACTTAACCAGCGAGTCCTAACAATGGATGATTAGACAAATTGAATTAATATGGGAAACTAAATGATCTTTAGAATGATGGATGTACATGTAGTCTTAAATAGTCCAGTATATGACATTAAAACATGAACAGTGACTTAGATTCATTCACTCTTTCATTGTGTTTTTGGTAAACATGACAAAAACTTTTTGTCTGACAGCTTTGATTTGCAGCCCATATATAAAGGCGTTGATGCCAGGAGGGACCATGTGAAATATGATGGACGCCACTTTCCTTTGCTCTGATAAGTCAGGGAAACGATGGAGGATGATGTTAATTAACCCTGAAAAATACATGATGAGGAACGCAGCTAGGTGGGTGGCACAGGTCTGCAGGGCTTTGGTGTTCAGAACCTTGTTCTTGCTGCTCAGACACACCATGGTGATCCTCAGATAGGTGAGCATGATGCTGCAGATGGAGGAGCCAAGCAGGACAGCTGTGTAGCCGAGGCCGTAGATGTTATTAATGAGGATGCTTTCACAGGACAGTTTGAACAGGGAGGCGTTGTCACAGAATGGGCCGGCTATGATCGACCTGCAGCGTGACAGGCGGACACTGAGTCCAATGAGGATCAGCACCATGACAAAAACGACCCCCCAGGCCAACACCGACATCTTCACCACCATCCTGTTGGTCATGATGCTGGTGTAACGCAGGGGGTTACAGATGGCCACGTACCGATCAAAGGCCATGACCATGAGAACTGTGTGAGAGGCACCTGCGTAAATGTGAGCACAAAAAGCCTGAAGGACACAGTCGATGTACTGAATGTACCGCTCTGTACTTGGAATCAACATGTCACTCAGCAAGCGAGGAATGATGGCCGTGGCCCCGAACACGTCATTAATACTCAGGTTGCAGAAGAGCAGGTACATGGGCTGGTGGAGGCTCCTGTCCATGAAGATCAGGACCACAAGGCTGATGTTGGATACCATGATGAAGATGTAGATGAAGAGGAGGAGGATGAAGGCAGGGGTGGAGGACTGAGGGGTGACCTGTAGCCCCTCCAGGAGCAGGATATCTTTACCTAAAGTTTGGTTCTCCATAGTGCTGAGATACAGGCAGAGATGTAGATATAGTCATGGTCACAAACTCCAGGAGAATTTCATTGTCATACGTGTTGAAAGTAGCACCTCAGAGAAAGACGACTGTTCAAAGCAAAAAAGAGAGTCAATATGCCCAAACTGAGGATAATGCATTTCTCTTGTGTTGGGACACACATTTGTCTCAGTGTGAAATTTAAAACTCAAACTGAGCTGATCCAATTATTCAAACAGGATAAAAGTCAGAATCCTTCATATCAAGCTAAATGAAAAACAACATATCAGTTTGCATTTTTATTCGATTCCTGCCTGGTTATGCACAAATTAGCAAATTAAAATGTTTTTAACTTCATAGACGTCCCTTATTTTTCTGGGAATAGTTACATTTCTATCACTGAGCAGCTGGAAATATGAAATATGACTTCTGGTTTGTGTCACTAAGATCCATGTGTCTGCAGGTTCTCATTCAAACCAAACACACTGAGAAGGATTCACTGCTTCAAGAGTCAATAGAACATTTCCATTTCAGATACGACTTTGATTTAATGAGCCACAGAAACACAGAAACCTCAGGACGTCACACTGAGACATAAAACTATGATCAAAACATGTCATGAACATGTTCAAACCATCAGAAGCTTTATGCATTAAAGAGTTCACATGTGGAGGCTCTCAGCAACACAAAAACAGCTTTAATGTACTGGATTGTGTAGAAAAGGTGACGGTGTCACGGTGCCATGATTCAGGAGTGAAGCACACAAACTGTCTCCTTATGGAAAGGAGAGAAATGGGCTCATCAGATTTGTAAAACTGCTGAAAGGTCTGAAAATAAAAGTCTACAGACACAGTTTTCAGTGGCACATGGTTGGAAGTCACTGCCGTGTAGCTTCAAATCCACAAAGCTTTGACAGGCTGGTTTTAAAGCAGCTGAATCTTCAAATAGTTTGGGCTGAATGTGGAACAGGCTGCTACAGCTGCAGCTGAAAACACCATCACCACAGCTCTTCATTGCTCCATTTCAACACAATCATTTCAAACACTTGGTTTTGCAGCAGAAGCTGTGATGCTGTTTGCAGCATTTCATAGCATTTCTATTCTTTTCTTCCCGTTTCAGTTGTTTTCATGTTGTCAAGATTTCATTGTGTTCATTCTCCACAAAACACATCACAAACTGCACAGAGCGATAACAACAACACTCATCTTTCTAGAGTCTCATCAAATTGAAGGGAACTTAAGCATGAAAGGTGATTTCTGGTTTTGGAATCTACAACACACATAATGAGTCGGTCATCACTAAGCTGGTTGGCATTATGCAGTGAACAAACAGCAGCGTCATTTGTCGACTGTGTGTGAGTGTGTGTCTCATGCTTACCTCCGTTGACATGAAGCCCCTCTCAGACCTGGGCCCACACTCTTTATAAGCTGAATGAGGCTCCTGGAGGTCCAGGGCTGGTTGTGTCATTGATCCCTGAACACTTTCTATCCATGACATCATCTTTCTGTTTGTTGCTCCTTGTTGCGGTTGGACACGTGTTGTTGAAGCACGTTTGACTAAAATCCATATGTAGATTTTGACATTAAACATTCACTTGCGTTTCCACTAATGCAAATATTTTCTGTTCTATTTCTGACTGATCCTCCTGACAGCAGCTCAGTATCACAGCATAATCACAGCTGCTTTGTCCGAACATGTTGCTTGTTTCACACACATGAAGTAAGACAACCTGCACATTTCAAACTAAAGAAATTCAAACAGCTTTACATCAGGAAAGAAAGATGTTAACATGAAGGGTGCCTTCACGCCTTATTTCATCTTCTCCAAACCACCTGGTGAGTTTATTAACTTTTAGCAGCACAACATTGGAAGAAACTGACACTGAAAGATTTTTTCTGAGTAATATAGTGCAATACTAAAAATACAAACATTTTAATTAAGTAATTATTAATTTTCAGAGTTAATCATTTTTGGTTAACATCACCATTTCTGTAGCCAAAATAATTCTATACAATTGAAATTGTTAACTTCACACATGTACACAAACGCAGACCCCTTGAGCCATCCATGATTGGTTTCCTGCATCGTCGTGTTTGTCGGTGCGTCACCGGAACATGTGACTCAGAGCGAGAATGGCCACCTTCTGAAGATGGTGGCGGCAACGTGCACATCTCTGCTTTACTTATGGTCAAGCATCATAAGGGATTCTTAAATTCATTTGGCATGTTAACAGTGATCAACATTCAAGCGGTCCTCCACCTTTCCAGTCCACTAGACTGATGTTCCGGTGTGAGATGGCCGTACTGTCCTGCGAACGCCCGATCCCATCCAATTTCGGAAACTAAGCAGGGCCGGGCCTGTTTAATACTTGGCTCACCCAGGGTGGTCTTAGTGTTTCTCAATATTCCCTCCTCTATTCAAAATTGTCCCAGTCTAAGTGGCTGGGATTGCTGGAAGACCCTTCCACCAACAGGTGTCAATCAGTTTGAGCATATATCCCTTGTATTGGCTTCTCTTTTCTGGCTTCCAGCTCCTTTTAGATTTGATTTTAAGTTATTGGTTTTTGTTCTTAAGGCCTTAAAGGGGACATATAATGTACATTTTTTAGGGGGGGGAAATAGGCCCCGTAGTCACTTAAATATGTTTGTTATATTGTCATGATGAAATACCTTTCATATCGTTTTTTCTGGGATGTCTGAAACTAGCGCCACTGAAAAAGACCAGTTTTTGGTCTTAATTTGCATAAAGCTACTGCGGCCACGCCCCTTTGAGAAAGTGCCTGCTTATGTGGGTGAACTCCCCTTCTGGCGACATTCTTTTTTCCATGGCAACGGCGGTAGTTGTCATGGAAACGCTCGAGGAAGCTAATCAAGTACAGCAACCACTCTCCATCTTTACTCAGTCTAATGCTTTGCAAATAAACAGACCAACCAACAAATGCACTAAACACCTGTTGTCTAAACGTTTCCCTTTTTCAAACTACCAAGCAAACAGCCAGCCTGTCCTGTTTCAGAGTAAAAACGAGGCTGAGTATCATCTGCTCATCTTAGTATTCATGCTCATCATCTGCCTCCATTTAACCCTATCCTCTGTATCCTCCTCACCCACACCAACTATCCTCATGTCCTCCTTCACTACATCCAAGAACCTCCTCTTTGGTCTTCCTCTAGGCCTCCTTCCTGGCAGCTCTAACCTCAGCATCCTTTTACCAATGTATTCACTGTCCCTCCTCTGAACATGTCCAAACCATCTCAATCTGGCTTCCCTGGCTTTTTCTCCAAAACATCTAACATGAGGTGTCCCTCTGATGGACTCATTCTTGATCCTATCCATCCTCGTCACTCCCAGAGAGAACCTCAACATCTTCAGTTCTGCTACCTCCAGCTCTGCCTCCTGTCTTTTTCTCGGTGCCACTGTCTCTAAACCAGACAACATTGCTGGTCTCACCACTGTCTTGTCCACCTTTCCTTTCATTCTTGCTGACACTCTTTTGTCACACATCACACCTGACACTTTCCTCCACCCGTTCCAACCTGCTTGCACACGTCTCTTCACTTCTTTTCCACACTCTCTGTTGCTCTGGACTGTTGACCCTAGGTCCTTAAAATCCTCCACCTTCTTCACCTCTACTCCCTGTTACCTCACCGTTCTACTTGAGTCCCTCTCATTTACACGCATGTACTCTGTTTTACTGCTGCTAACCTTCATTCCTCTCCTTATCAGAGCAAACCTCCACCTCTCTAGATTTTCCCCCACTTGCTCCCTGCTCTCACTACAGATGACAATGTCATCTGCAACCATCATGGTCCATGGAGATTCCTGTCTAACCTCATCTGTCAGCCTGTCCATCACCACAGCAAACAAGAAGGGGCTCAAAGCTGATCCTTGGTGCAGCCCCACCTCCACCTTAAACTCTCTGTTGAACAGCACACCTCACCACTGTCTTACAGCTCTCATACATGTCCTACACCACTCGAACATACTTCTCTGCCACTCCAGACTTCCTCATACAAAACCACAGCTCCTCTCTCGGCACCCTGTCATACGCTTTTTCCAAATCCACAAAGACACAATGCAGCTCCTTCTGGCCTTCTCTGTACTTCTCCATCAGCATTCTCAAAGCAAATATTGTATCTGTGCTGCTCTTTCTTGGTATGAAACCATACTGCTGCTCACAAATGCTCACTTCTGACCTCAGCCTAGCCTCCACTACTCTTTCCCATAACTTCATTGTGTGACTCATCAGCTTTATTCCTCTGTGGTTTCCACAACTCTGCACGTCTCCCTTGTTCTTAAAGATGGGCACCAGTACACTTCTCCTCCATTCCTCAGGCATCCCCTCACTCTACAAGATCTTGTTAAGTAGCTCAGTCAAAGATGGTGATAAATTAGCTTATTACTAAAGACACTAACCTCATTAACATTCCAACATCCTGAATGTGCGTACAGACCTCAATATTCAACTTTTCTCTCCTCGTCTTCATTCTGCTTTCTGTACCGTGTCCCAGAGGCTCTGATCTCTTCATACTGCTGTCTGTTAATGTTCACTCAGACTTTTTTAAATGCTGATTCTGGGCCGTCCATGTCTTGATGTCCATCAATGTGCACAAGGTGGGTGCACCAATAAGAGCTGCAAAATCTGGGTTCATTAACAGACTGAATACATTTAGAAAACATTATTCAAACCATAATTGCAAGCAAGTATAACATGAGTGCATGCGCTCCAATGTTCACCTGGCCATCCAGACCCAGTCCTGTCTTAGCATTAGAATGTGAGTCTGGACCCCCTGGCATAGAGAGTCTTTTCCTACAGCTTCAATAGAGCCAGGCCAACCAGAGCCGTTTATTTGCAGTGGGGCGGGCTTTATGCTGTAGTCATCCAATCAGATTTAAACAAGCCGTGCACATACACACCGATTTTGCTGTTTACTCTGTTCAAAACTATGCACAGAACTGGAGATAACCCCAATATATTCTTGTGTTTTTACAACAAAAACCACAACAGTTATTTACTAGTGTCTCACACGCATCATCTCATTCAGCCTTTGATTGGTTTATTCTGCGTCCATTGGCCCGGCCCCTGGAAATCGATGTCAAGCAAAGCGATTCCAGACTAATTCTTTGTATAGCACAGAAACACAGTTAGCCTGGCAAGCCAGGCTACTCCAACGCATCTTGGAACCAAACACTTGCTGAGCTGCAGCAATCAGGAAACCAAGACCATTGCGGAACAAACTGTGTTCTGACCTCTGCTGTCGCCATTTTAACAGATGGGCAAACTACATTTTAAATAGGACATAAATGAGCTTAAACTAAACGCTCTGACAGATCTATGGATGTAGAAGAAACTGCTGCAATCTCCAGGTGCTGCCTCATTGCTCTGTCATTGATTTCCTGGTAAACAGGATCAAGATTTTTTGACGCACTGTTTTGATTTGCAGCCCGTAGATAACAGGGTGTGTAATAGGAGGAACTGTGCGTAACATGATGGCTGCCAGCTTCCTTTGCTCTGATAACTCAGGGAAACGGTGCAGGATGATGTTGAGAGTATCTGTGAAATACATGATGATGTAAACAGCCAGGTGGGTGGCACAGGTCTGCAGAGCTTTGGTGTTCAGAACTTTGTTCTTGCTGCTCAGACACACCATGGTGATCCTCAGATAGGTGAGCATGATGCTGCAGATGGAGGAGCCCAGCAGGACAGCTGTGTAGCCAAGGCTGTAGATGTTATTAATGAGGATGCTTTCACAGGACAGTTTGAACAGGGAGGCGTTGTCACAAAATGGGTTGAATATGATCGACCTGCAGCGTGACAGGCGGACACTGAGTCCAATGAGGATCAGCACCATGACAAAAACGACCCCCCAGGCCGACACCAACAGCTTCACCACCATCCTGTTGGTCATGATGCTGGTGTAACGCAGGGCGTTACAGATGGCCACGTACCGATCAAAGGCCATGACCATGAGAACTGTGTGGGAGGCGCCTGCGTAAATGTGAGCACAAAAAGCCTGAAGGACACAGTCGATGTAGTGAATGTACCGCTCTGTACTTGGAATCAACATGTCACTCAGCAAGCGAGGAATGATGGCCGTGGCCCCGAACACGTCATTAATACTCATGTTGCAGAAGAGCAGGTACATGGGCTGGTGGAGGCTCCTGTCCATGAAGATCAGGACCACAAGACCGATGTTGGACACCATGATGAAGATGTAGATGAGGAGGAGGAGGATGAAGGCAGGGGTGGAGGACTGAGGGGTGACCTGTAGCCCCTCCAGGAGCAGGATATCTTTACCTAAAGTTTGGTTCTCCATAGTGCTGAGATACAGACAGAGATGTAGATATAGTCATGGTCACAAACTCCAGGAGAATTTCATTGTCATACGTGTTGAAAGTAGCACCTCAGAGAAAGACGACTGTTCAAAGCAAAAAAGAGAGTCAATATGCCCAAACTGAGGATAATGCATTTCTCTTGTGTTGGGACACACATTTGTCTCAATGTGAAATTTAAAACTCAAACTGAGCTGATCCAATTATTCAAACAGGATAAAAGTCAGAATCCTTCAAAGTAAAAGCCGATTGTCCAGTTTTACAAATACTGAAATCACTGAAATGTCTTTCAGCATTTGTGTGGATATGATGTGCAGCCAAACTGAAATATTAAATAAAGGAAACACAACATTCACTGGCATATCAAGCTAAATGAAAAACGACATATCAGTTTGCATTTTTATTCGATTCCTGCCTGGTTATGCACAAATTAGCAAATTAAAATGTTTTTAACTTCATAGACGTCCCTTATTTTTCTGGGAATAGTTACATTTCTATCACTGAGCAGCTGGAAATATGAAATATGACTTCTGGTTTGTGTCACTAAGATCCATGTGTCTGCAGGTTGTCATTCAAACCAAACACACTGAGAAGGATTCACTGCTTCAAGAGTCAATAGAACAGAACAGTCAGATATGACTTTGATTTAATGAGCCACAGAAACACAGAAACCTCAGGACGTCACACTGAGACATAAAACTATGATCAAAACATGTCATGAACATGTTCAAACCATCAGAAGCTTTATGCATTAAAGAGTTCACATGTGGAGGCTCTCAGCAACACAAAAACAGCTCTAATGTACTGGATTGTGTAGAAAAGGTGACGGTGTCACGGTGCCATGATTCAGGAGTGAAGCACACAAACTGTCTCCTTATGGAAAGGAGAGAAATGTGCTCATCAGATTTGTCAAACTGCTGAAAGGTCTGAAAATAAAAGTCTACAGACACAGTTTTCAGTGGCACATGGTTGGAAGTCACTGCCGTGTAGCTTCAAATCCACAAAGCTTTGACAGGCTGGTTTTAAAGCAGCTGAATCTTCAAATCGTTTGGGCTGAATGTGGAACAGGCTGCTACAGCTGCAGCTGAAAACACCATCACCACAGCTCTTCATTGCTCCATTTCAACACAATCATTTCAAACACTTGGTTTTGCAGCAGAAGCTGTGATGCTGTTTGCAGCATTTCATAGCATTTCTATTCTTTTCTTCCCGTTTCAGTTGTTTTCATGTTGTCAAGATTTCATTGTGTTCATTCTCCACAAAACACATCACAAACTGCACAGAGCGATAACAACAACACTCATCTTTCTAGAGTCTCATCAAATTGAAGGGAACTTAAGCATGAAAGGTGATTTCTGGTTTTGGAATCTACAACACACATAATGAGTCGGTCATCACTAAGCTGGTTGGCATTATGCAGTGAACAAACAGCAGCGTCATTTGTCGACTGTGTGTGAGTGTGTGTCTCATGCTTACCTCCGTTGACATGAAGCCCCTCTCAGACCTGGGCCCACACTCTTTATAAGCTGAATGAGGCTCCTGGAGGTCCAGGGCTGATTGTGTCATTGATCCCTGAACACTTTCTATCCATGACATCATCTTTCTGTTTGTTGCTCCTTGTTGCCGTTGGAAACGTGTTGTTGAAGCACGTTTGACTAAAATCCATATGTAGATTTTGACATTGAAGATTCATCCATCCAAATGTCACACACACACTCCAAACATATTTTACTACTAAATACAAACAAATATTTTCTGTTTTACTACCAGGATTTGAAAATGCCTAACACTCTTTGCCTGACTTCACTCTGGTATGTGCAGACTGAGATGCTGAGCCAATGGCAAGACAAAAGGAGAAGGACTGGTGTTATTTGTGAACAAGTGATGATGTGACCCTGCTCATATAACTGACAAGGAAATTACATCTTTTCAGGATATGGAGGTTTTGGCAGCTGGTCTCTGACCTTATTATGTTCCCAGGAAATAGCATGGTCATATCATGGCCAAACTTGTTTACATTCAACCAAGAGCTAATGCTGATGTTCCATGTGAAGTCATCATGAGACTGTTACCAGGATACAAACTCAACATTCTGAGGCCTCATTATAATATCAAGAGATTTTAACCATGTGACTGGGTTTTCCCAGATTGTCAACTGTTCTACCAGAGAAGGTCAAACACTGGATCTGCTGCTACAAACATCAAGGGGGCCTATACCTCTACTGCCTTACCACCACTCAGCAGGTCAGATCACAACCTGGTCTTACTGCAGACCAGGAAGGTTCTGATGCAAGGGTTTACTATGGCACAGGGTCTGAATACAGGCGAGGGAAGTGCAACTGTCACAGTGCTCATTAGCTTCGGTCTGGGACTTTTATTTTGTAGTTTCCTGTTCTGCCCTGTTTTTACTTTCCCCTGCTTTACACCCCTGATTGCCTTGATTGTGTTCACCTGTGTCTCATTAGCAGGTAAAAAAAACCATGAGATGGGCATGCAAATTACTGCAACACCACCAATGCAAACGGTGTTTTTTAATTTTCAGTCCGCATTCCAGCCCTCACTTATAACAATGACCTTTGGGTGGTGACTAAATGAATGAGACTAAGAAAACAAATGGCCAAAATGAGGGTCCTTTCTAGGGTGGACTCAGCCTTAGAGGTAGGCTAAGGACGTCAAACATCCCCTCAGACACATAGCAGGCTTCTTTAGCCAGAAGCACAGAGATTAAGAAAGGATGTAAAAGGATCTGTGTAATACAGTAGTTGTAGGAGCCAAAACTCTTATTTGATTGTGTTATACTTACTTTCTCTCTTCTGTCTTGAGCAAGTCTCTCTCTCGCCTCCCTCTAGTGGTCGAGTGGCCATCTTTTCCATATATGCAGGTGATGCTACTGGAGAGGGTGTGGCTGGTGCAGGAACTAATGGTCTTTGACAACAATTAAGAAGAACCTGAAACTGAATCTGTAATTGATCTTGTTAATTTGGATTTTCATTGAAGTTTTTTACCTTCTCAGCGTTATATCCTCATTTATGTTGAATAAATTCTAGAATATTTTTGGACTTTACTCATCTGGACCTCCTTAATTTGGATGTTTGAGTCAGACTCTCCAGCTAGGCCACCAGAGTGGTTATCAATAGAAGTAAGAAATAGTCACTACAGCAGTAATGAACCCAAACCTCAGAGAAAGAAGACAGTAACTGATTTTTCAAATCAATAATTTTCTTTTTAAAATTATTGTTATTGACACCAGTTCTCCAAAATGACAAACAGCTCATTTGATATCTTTATTGTCTAAGACTAGATCACTCTGATACTGTACCTGAAAAGCTGTTAGAGCTGCAATGTGTAAAATGGGAAAGATTTAGCAGCATCGAGTGGTAAGAGTGTAGACTGCAACCTTCTGACCACCCCTCACATGCCTCACCTTTTCCTGACATGAGGGGAGGTACAGTGTCCATCACCTTTAAAACAAAATGTGATTTCCTGTCTAGAGCCAGTGTTGGTTTTGTCTGTTCTGGGCTACTGTAGAGACATGGCAGCACAATATGGCTGCCTCCATGACAGAAGACCCTCCCCCTTTTAAATTTAAAAAATGTATTGAAGTTTAAAATGAAAAAGGTGGAGGAAACATGAAAGAAAAACTAAATGTGTAAACAGAAATCTATATCATCAACTGATCATTACATGTATACTTAGGTAAATGACATTAATTTGCAAATTAAAGGAGTCACATGAAAAATCCTTTAATTGCATCTGTAAATATTCAGATAAGTGAAACAAATTTGTTAAAAATGATTTAGATTTAATTGAGTGGGAACTCATTACCGTGTCACCTTCAGTGTATTCCTGGTAAACATGACAAAAACTTTTTGTCTAACAGCTTTGATTTGCAGCCCGTAAATAACAGCATTCATAGCAGGAGGAACCACGTGAAACACGATAGCCACCAGCTTCCTTTGGTCTGATAAGTCAGGGAAACGGTGCAGAATGACATTGACCACCCCTGACAAAATCATGATGAGGTACGCAGCCAGATGGGTGGCACAGGTCTGCAGAGCCCGATTGTTCAGCACCTTGTTCTTGCTGCTCAGACACACCATGGTGATCCTAAGATAAGTAAAAACTGAGCTGGCAATGGAGGTGCCCAGCAGGACAGCTGTGTAACCGAGGCCGTAGATGTTATTAATGAGGATGCTTTCACAGGACAGTTTGAACAGCGAGGCGTTGTCACAGAATGGGCCGGCTATGATTGACCTGCAGCGTGACAGGCGGACACTGAGTCCAATGAGGATCAGCACCATCACAAAAACGACCCCCCAGGCCGACACCGACAGCTTCACCACCATCCTGTTGGTCATGATGCTGGCGTAATGCAGGGGGTTACAGATGGCCACGTACCGATCAAAGGCCATGACCATGAGAACTGTGTGAGAGGCACCAGCGTAAATCTGAGCACAAAAAGCCTGAAGGACACAGTCGATGTAGTGAATGTACCGCTCTGTACTTGGAATCAACATGTCACTCAGCAAGCGAGGAATGATGGCCGTGGCCCCGAACACGTCATTAATACTCAGGTTGCAGAAGAGCAGGTACATGGGCTGGTGGAGGCTCCTGTCCATGAAGATCAGGACCACAAGGCTGATGTTGGACACCATGATGAAGATGTAGATGAGGAGGAGGAGGATGAAGGCAGGGGTGGAGGACTGAGGGGTGACCTGTAGCCCCTCCAGGAGCAGGATATGTTTACCCAAAGTTTGGTTCTCCATAGTGCTGAGGGTTAATTAAAGCCTGGGCTGAATGAGAGAGAAGAACAGAAATGGCCTTTAAGATCAAATACATAACCCTGTTGGTCAAAGTCCCAGTGTACCTGAACACACCAATAATTGGGCAAATATGATGAAGCTTAGATACAATGGAAGAACTGGTTTCTGAAACACATCAGCAGCAGCATGTAAAAAAGGAGAGCTGTTCTGGGAGAAAAAGTGATTTGCACTAATATGCACAAAGTGTTGAACGATTGTTCCTCAAGTCTGGACATCGATTCACTTCTGACTGAAAAGTAAGACTCAGTAAAGTGAACAGGACACAACTGAGGATACTGCTCCTTCAAAGTGAATGTTTATTGTGGAAATCCAGGACTTCCAATAATGAAAATATTCATACAGAAAAAACAAAGAGAGATTTATTTTGGTATGTGGTGCATATGATATACAGCAACACTGAAACATCATGTGTGAAAAGTATAATCACTGCTAAAATGAAAAGAAATCAGCATTTGAAAAATAATTTCCAGGGCACTCTGAAGGAGAGAACTGCCATGCAAATGGTTATCAGACATTTAAAAACAGTTTGAAACTGAAGAGAGTCATGAATTAATGTCGTATCCAGACATAGTGTGAAACAGCACAGTTCTGGTTTGTGTCACTAAGATCCATGTGTCTGCAGGTTGTCATTCAAACCAAACACACTGAGAAGGATTCACTGCTTCAAGAGTCAATAGAACATTTCCATTTCAGATACGACTTTGATTTAATGAGCCACAGAAACACAGAAACCTCAGGACGTCACACTGAGACATAAAACTATGATCAAAACATGTCATGAACATGTTCAAACCATCAGAAGCTTTATGCATTAAAGAGTTCACATGTGGAGGCTCTCAGTAACACAAAAACAGCTCTAATGTACTGGATTGTGTAGAAAAGGTGACGGTGTCACGGTGCCATGATTCAGGAGTGAAGCACACAAACTGTCTCCTTATGGAAAGGAGAGAAATGTGCTCATCAGATTTGAAAAACTGCTGAAAGGTCTGAAAATAAAAGTCTACAGACACAGTTTTCAGTAGCACATGGTTGGAAGTCACTGCCGTGTAGCTTCAAATCCACAAAGCTTTGACAGGCTGGTTTTAAAGCAGCTGAATCTTCAAATCGTTTGGGCTGAATGTGGAACAGGCTGCTACAGCTGCAGCTGAAAACACCATCACCACAGCTCTTCATTGCTCCATTTCAACACAATCATTTCAAACACTTGGTTTTGCAGCAGAAGCTGTGATGCTGTTTGCAGCATTTCATAGCATTTCTATTCTTTTCTTCCCGTTTCAGTTGTTTTCATGTTGTCAAGATTTCATTGTGTTCATTCTCCACAAAACACATCACAAACTGCACAGAGCGATAACAACAACACTCATCTTTCTAGAGTCTCATCAAATTGAAGGGAACTTAAGCATGAAAGGTGATTTCTGGTTTTGGAATCTACAACACACATAATGAGTCGGTCATCACTAAGCTGGTTGGCATTATGCAGTGAACAAACAGCAGCGTCATTTGTCGACTGTGTGTGAGTGTGTGTCTCATGCTTACCTCCGTTGACATGAAGCCCCTCTCAGACCTGGGCCCACACTCTTTATAAGCTGAATGAGGCTCCTGGAGGTCCAGGGCTGATTGTGTCATTGATCCCTGAACACTTTCTATCCATGACATCATCTTTCTGTTTGTTGCTCCTTGTTGCTATTGGACACGTGTTGTTGAAGCACGTTTGACTAAAATCCATATGTAGATTTTGACATTAAAGATTCACTTGCGTTTCCACTAAAGCAAATATTTTCTGTTCGAAATCTTTATTATTTTTCTTCCATACATTTTTCGGTCTCTAACTCCTTCCGCATACTTTCAGCTAGAAAAACCACTCAAATGTCAAAATGTTCAGCTTTTTAATTTCTGCTTGTATTCAGCTTTTTGATATCTTTCATATTTTTTAAGATATTCAGCTTTTATCAAACTTTTTGTTCCATTAAAATGAATGGAGAGAATGTTCAAGTCCTCTTCAACTTTGACCTCTTTTAGATTTAACTACTTCAGCATACTTAGAGCTAGAAAAGCCATTTGACTTTTAAACAGTTCTACAGACATTAAACTATTAGTCTTGTGTTCAGCTTTTTGATATCTGTTTTTGGTTTTCATTAATCGCAGTTACGGTTTATGGTGTTTTTATCCCTTTTCTGTATTTTACATATGGGAGCAGAACGTTCAGAGCTAGAGTGGGTGATGTCATCAGTGACATCACCCACTCTAGCCTTCATCTTTTGGAATATCTTCACAAAAATGAATCAGTCTCTTTGTTGAAGTCTCCTGGCTCTGTTAGTCAAGGAATTATTTTGATGGGTCCTATAGTTTTTCTGTAGTCCTCCATTTTGTGAGGTGAAGTTTTCTCAGCTTCTCCTGTACTGTGCCTGCATAAAGCACTGTGCCACTGTCACTCCCCCTCCCACTCTGGGCTCAGGTCACCATAGCAACAGCTCACAAAGCAGTAGTAGAGACCACAGCTGTCTGTGGTTGGTAATTAGACTGACTGGCTGCCTAATGTCCACAGCTGTTACACATGGGGGCCATCCTCAGTGTGGGCCATGTTGTCTTCTCCAAGCAGAATGTGACAACACTTTCACAATAAAAGTCTGCAGTTATTTAACTATATTAACTTTCTAAAGTATAATTGATTTGATTGATTTTGATTTCGGGTCTCAACAATCACAAAAACTATGTAATCAAAGAAAAAAAAAACATTATTCCGTTTTTCAAGTTATTTTGGCCTGAGTTCTTTTTTTTTTTAACCCTTATTAGCCCCGCAATGGGGAAATTCCATTACCATCCAAAGTGCACTCACACAGCAGTAAACACACACCCAGAGCAGTGGGCAGCCAGTGCTGCGGCGCCCGGGGAGCAGTTGAGGGTCCAGTGCTTTGTGGTATTGAAGGTGGACAGGGCACTGGCAGAGGATCACTGATTTGGAAGCGCGGCTTTGCACCTTTGAACAAGAGCCAGCTAGCCTAGTCTTAACCCTGTTAGCAGATGTGGCTCCGCCGAGCTCAGGGTCTGTTAGCTGTCCAAGAGCAGCTCCAGAGCAGCCCAGAGAATTAGCCTGGGTGACGGTCCGACAGAAACATACTCCTAAGCAGAAGCCCACGGCTCATCATCATCCTGTTCGCATCTCTAATAGATTGTCCCTGCTGAGCGACACACCCGCTGAGAAACCGACTCTGATAATTGGCAATTCCATAGTCAGAAACGTGAAGCATGAGACACCAGCAACCATAGTCATATGTATTCCTGGGGCCAGAGCAGACGACATCTAGTCAAATTTGAAGCTGCTGGCTAAGGCTAATCATAAATATTGAAAAATTGTTATTCACATCAGCAGCAATGACACTCGATCAGCACTGTTAAAAGTCACCAACGATCTCGTCGCCTCAGATAATGGACTTATTTCTATACTTTTCCTTCTAGACCTTAATGCTGCATTTGACATTATTGACCAGAGCATCTTATTACAGAGACTGGACCATTTCAATTCAATTCAATTCAATTCAATTCAATTCAATTCAATTCAATTCAATTTTATATGTATAGCGCCAAATCACAATACAAATCATCTCAAGGTACTTTACAAAAACTAAAACTAAAAACCCAACAATTCCCTTATGAGCAAGCACTTGGTGACAGTGGAGAGGAAAAACTCCCTTTAACGGAAGAAAAAACCTCCAGCAGAACCAGGCTCAGTTTGGGCGGCCATCTGCTTCGACCAGTTGGGGTGAGTGGATAGAGCAGAGAGAAAAGAACTCTGCGACTACTATCAGAGGAACAGCATTAAAATGGTTCTAATCCTATTTATAAGACAGATACCAGTTTGTTCATGTCCATGATGAACGTTCCACATGTACAAAAGTCAGTTATGGAGTTCCACAAGGATCTGTGCTAGGATCGATTCTGTTCACCCCCGTACATGCTTCCTTGAGGCTATGTCATTAGGAAGCACTCTATTAATTACCACTGCTATGCAGATGACACACAGCTGTAACTATCTATGAAATCTGATAAGACAAACCAGTTAACCATATTTGTTAAGGACATAAAGGCCTAGATGACCAGTAACTTTCTACTTTTAAACTCATATAAAACAGAAGTTATTGTATTTGGGCCTAAAAACCTCAGAAATAGCTTTTCTAACAATATAGCTACTCTAGATGGCATAGCCCTGGCCCCCAGCACTACTGTGAAAAACCTTGGAGTTATTTTTGACCAGGACATGTCCTTTAACTCACACGTAAAACAAATCTCTAGAAGTGCCTTCTTTCACCTGCGCAACATCGCCAAAATTAGGAACATCCTGTTTCAAAATGATGCAGAAAAACCAGTCCATGCATTTGTTACCTCAAGGCTAGATTACTGTAACTCATTACTCTCTGGGTGTCCCAGTATCTCCATAAAAAGGCTCCAGTTAATCCAGAATGCTGCAGCCAGAGTCCTGACAGAAACTTGCAAGAGAGATCATATTTCTCCTGTATTAGCTTTTCTTCATTGGCTGCCTGTAAAATCCAGAATAAAATTTAAAATCCTTCTCCTCACATACAAATCCCTTCATGATCGAGCTCCTTCATACCTTAAAGACCCCATAGTGCCACATTATCCCAATAGACCACTTCGCTCTCAGAGTGCAGGTCTACTTGTGGTTCCCAGAGTTTCCAAAAGCAGAATGGGAGGCAGAGCCTTTAGTTATCAAGCTCCTCTCCTGTGGAACCAGCTCCAAGTCTGGGTTCAGGAGGCAGACCCTCTCTCTCTCAGGCAACCCTGAACCATCCCTTAGTTATGCTGCTATAGGCCTAGGCTGCCCGAGGACCATCAGTGCACTGAGCTCCTCTACCCTAACCCTCCCCTCCCTTCCCTTCCCCTCTCCCCTCTCCTTCTCTCCTCCCCCCTCACATGTATATTCCACCACTGAATGTCTCTAACCTTGTGCTCTCTGTTTCCCCTACTTTGTGATCTCTCTCTCTCTCTCTCTCTCTCTTTGTAAAGTGCCTTGAGATGATTGTATTGTGATTTGGTGCTAATCAAATAAAATTGAATTGAATTGAATTGAATTGAATTGAATTGAATTGAATTGAATTGAATTCATGGGCTGCATTTTAAGGCCGATTACATCGCAGTGCCACAAAAAGGCTGTCCCATTTCAGTGGCTCCTTTAACTGCAGCCTGACACAAACAGGAAGTCTCACCTTCACCAGACTGGCTTGGTTCGTTTCAGCCCATAGTTCGTCCTTCTGGGCTACAACAGCCATGTCCTTCGAAGGATGTGGCCCCTGAAATGAGACTGGAACCAAAAACTTGCTGAGCTGCAGAATTCAGGAAACCAAGACCATTGCTGAACAAACTTTGTTCTGACCTCTGCTGTCACCATTTTAACAGATGGGCAAACTACATTTTAAATAGGACATAAATGAGCTTAAACTAAACGCTCTGACAGATCTATGGATGTAGAAGAAACTGCTGCAATCTCCAGGTGCTGAGCTCATTACTCTGTCATTGATTTCCTGGTAAACAGGATCAAGATTTTTTGACGCACTGTTTTGATTTGCAGCCCGTAGATAACAGGGTGTGTAATAGGAGGAACTGTGCGTAACATGATGGCTGCCAGCTTCCTTTGCTCTGATAACTCAGGGAAACGGTGCAGGATGATGTTGAGAGTATCTGTGAAATACATGATGATGTAAACAGCCAGGTGGGTGGCACAGGTCTGCAGAGCTTTGCTGTTCATCACCTTGTTCTTGCTGCTCAGACACACCATGGTGATCCTCAGATAGGTGAGCATGATGCTGCAGATGGAGGAGCCCAGCAGGACGACTGTGTAGCTGAGGCCATAAATGTTATTAATGGAGACATCTTCACAGGACAGTTTGAACAGGGAGGCGTTGTCACAAAATGGGTTGAATATAATCGACCTGCAGCGTGACAAGCGGACACTGAGTCCAATGAGGATCAGCACCATGACAAAAACAACCCCCCAGGCCAACACCGACAGCTTCACCACCATCCTGTTGGTCATGATGGTGGCGTAACGCAGGGGGTTACAGATGGCCACGTACCGATCAAAGGCCATGACCATGAGAACTGTGTGGGAGGCGCCTGCATTAAAGTGAGCACAAAAAGCCTGAAGGACACAGTCGATGTAGTGAATGTACCGCTCTGTACTTGGAATCAACATGTCACTCAGCAAGCGAGGAATGATGGCCGTGGCCCCGAACACGTCATTAATACTCAGGTTGCAGAAGAGCAGGTACATGGGCTGGTGGAGGCTCCTGTCCATGAAGATCAGGACCACAAGGCTGATGTTGGACACCATGATGAAGATGTAGATGAGGAGGAGGAGGATGAAGGCAGGGGTGGAGGACTGAGGGGTGACCTGTAGCCCCTCCAGGAGCAGGATATGTTTACCCAAAGTTTGGTTCTCCATAGTGCTGAGGGTTAATTAAAGCCTGGGCTGAATGAGAGAAGAACAGAAATGGCCTTTAAGATCAAATACATAACCCTGTTGGTCAAAGTCCCAGTGTACCTGAACACACCAATAACTGGGCAAATATAATGAAGCTCAGATACAATGGAAGAACTGGTTTCTGAAACACATCAGCAGCAACATGTAAAAAAGGAGAGCTGTTCTGGGAGAAAAAGTGATTTGCACTAATATGCAAGTGTTGAACGATTGTTCCTCAAGTCTGGACATCGATTCACTTCTGACTGAACAGTAAGATTCAGTAAAGTGAACAGGACACAACTGAATATACTGCTCCTTCAAAGTAAAGGCCTATTGTGGAAATCCAGGACTTCCAATAATGAAAATATTCATACAGTAAAAACAAAAACTCTGAAGGAGAGAACTGCCATGCAAATGGTTATCAGACATTTAAAAACAGTTTGAAACTGAAGCGAGTCATGAATTAATGTCGTATCCAGACATAGTGTGAAACAGCACAGTTCTGGTTTGTGTCACTAAGATCCATGTGTCTGCAGGTTGTCATTCAAATCAAACACACTGAGAAGGATTCACTGCTTCAAGAGTCAATAGAACATTTCCATTTCAGATATGACTTTGATTTAATGAGCCACAGAAACACAGAAACCTCAGGACGTCACACTGAGACAAAACTATGATCAAAACATGTCATGAACATGTTCAAACCATCAGAAGCTTTATGCATTAAAGAGTTCACATGTGGAGGCTCTCAGTAACACAAAAACAGCTCTAATGTACTGGATTGTGTAGAAAAGGTGACGGTGTCACGGTGCCATGATTCAGGAGTGAAGCACACAAACTGTCTCCTTATGGAAAGGACAGAAATGTGCTTATCAGATTTGTAAAACTGCTGAAAGGTCTGAAAATAAAAGTCTACAGACACAGTTTTCAGTGGCACATGGTTGGAAGTCACTGCTGTGTAGCTTCAAATCCACAAAGCTTTGACAGGCTGGTTTTAAAGCAGCTGAATCTTCAAATCGTTTGGGCTGAATGTGGAACAGGCTGCTACAGCTGCAGCTGAAAACACCATCACCACAGCTCTTCATTGCTCCATTTCAACACAATCATTTCAAACACTTGGTTTTGCAGCAGAAGCTGTGATGCTGTTTGCAGCATTTCATAGCATTTCTATTCTTTTCTTCCCGTTTCAGTTGTTTTCATGTTGTCAAGATTTCATTGTGTTCATTCTCCACAAAACACATCACAAACTGCACAGAGCGATAACAACAACACTCATCTTTCTAGAGTCTCATCAAATTGAAGGGAACTTAAGCATGAAAGGTGATTTCTGGTTTTGGAATCTACAACACACATAATGAGTCGGTCATCACTAAGCTGGTTGGCATTATGCAGTGAACAAACAGCAGCGTCATTTGTCGACTGTGTGTGAGTGTGTGTCTCATGCTTACCTCCGTTGACATGAAGCCCCTCTCAGACCTGGGCCCACACTCTTTATAAACTGAATGAGGCTCCTGGAGGTCCAGGGCTGATTGTGTCATTGATCCCTGAACACTTTCTATCCATGACATCATCTTTCTGTTTGTTGTCTAACTCCTTCCGCATACTTTCAGCTAGAAAAACCACTCAAATGTCAAAATGTTCAGCTTTTTAATTTCTGCTTGTATTCAGCTTTTTGATATCTTTCATATTTTTTAAGATATTCAGCTTTTATCAAACTTTTTGTTCCATTAAAATGAATGGAGAGAATGTTCAAGTCCTCTTCAACTTTGACCTCTTTTAGATTTAACTACTTCAGCATACTTAGAGCTAGAAAAGCCATTTGACTTTTAAACAGTTCTACAGACATTAAACTATTAGTCTTGTGTTCAGCTTTTTGATATCTGTTTTTGGTTTTCATTAATCGCAGTTACGGTTTATGGTGTTTTTATCCCTTTTCTGTATTTTACATATGGGAGCAGAACGTTCAGAGCTAGAGTGGGTGATGTCATCAGTGACATCACCCACTCTAGCCTTCATCTTTTGGAATATCTTCACAAAAATGAATCAGTCTCTTTGTTGAAGTCTCCTGGCTCTGTTAGTCAAGGAATTATTTTGATGGGTCCTATAGTTTTTCTGTAGTCCTCCATTTTGTGAGGTGAAGTTTTCTCAGCTTCTCCTGTACTGTGCCTGCATAAAGCACTGTGCCACTGTCACTCCCCCTCCCACTCTGGGCTCAGGTCACCATAGCAACAGCTCACAAAGCAGTAGTAGAGACCACAGCTGTCTGTGGTTGGTAATTAGACTGACTGGCTGCCTAATGTCCACAGCTGTTACACATGGGGACCATCCTCAGTGTGGGCCATGTTGTCTTCTCCAAGCAGGATGTGACAACACTTTCACAATAAAAGTCTGCAGTTATTTAACTATATTAACTTTCTAAAGTATAATTGATTTGATTGATTTTGATTTCGGGTCTCAACAATCACAAAAACTATGTAATCAAAGAAAAAAAAAAGATTATTCCATTTTTCAAGTTATTTTGGCCTGAGTTCTTTTTTTTTTTAACCCTTATTAGCCCCACAATGGGGAAATTCCATTACCATCCAAAGTGCACTCACACAGCAGTAAACACATACCCAGAGCAGAGGGCAGCTACTCTCAGTGTATGCTGTTGGAAAAACAAGTTTCATATGTGGTATTTGGTGGCATTTAAAAATCAGAGCAAGTGAAAATGCCGGAAAAAGAGCAGCCACAGAAGTCTTTGGTCAAAAAAAGAGGTAGAAGCAATTCCGTTGTTCGTGAACAGTTTGGATTCCAAGAAGCGGATGAGGTACAAAAACATATTATGTTCAAGATTTGCTACGCGATGGTGTCGGCAGCGCTTGGTAACACCACAAATCTTTTTAACCATCTAAAATTTAAATACAGGCCAACACATGACCAACTAATAAAAAAAAAACAGAAAGAACAATGAGCAACCCCCACAACACAACACTACATAGTCGTCAATTAAAGACACACTCTTTAGTGCAATGCTGAAAGTAGTAATGCTATTTATACATTTGAATATACTTTATATTATTTGTTTTAAAGAGAATTTATTTTTTCAATAAATGCAACATATTTCCAAAGTCAGTGAGTAATCGTGTAAAATAATCGTGATTTCAATAATGACCAAAATAATCGTGATTATGATTTTTTTCTTAATTGAGCAGCCCTAGTGACTATTCAAACTTAAGACTCAGCTTTTAATTGAATCTCATCTGAATGCCCCACAGCACGCTGTGCTTTTAAAATAAAAGCTTTTGTTTTACATTCCTTCAAAATAAAAGCCAAAAACAGTAACATGAGCTTAAAATGGACACTGGCTATTGGCATACAGAGAGAGGCAACAACTGAGGCTGTTTTAAATGTCACGCATGGTGTCTTCTCCAGGAGAACATGGTTAAACTTTCACAATAAAAGTCTACAGTTATTTCCAGGAAGTTAATGCACCTTTCTATGATGATGATCCATGATTAATATTCAGAATTAAGGTTCAGATTTTAATTCAAGGTCATGTGACTCTCCTGCAACATGCCCCTCTTTCAAAATAAAATCCAAAAGAAATGCTAATATGTGCTGTTTTCTAGCATATTATTTCCCTTCCAGGCTTTTCAGCAATGCACATCAATTTATTCTTTATTCATACTGCTTTTATTCCTTCAGTTCTTCCCTTCTTCAGTCTTTCCTTCTTTCTCTATAGCACCTCTGGATCACCTTCCTTCAAATATTCCAGATTTGGTTGCACATTTTTTACCTTTGCTATTTTTTTTACATTACATATTCTTTCTTTCTATACAATTTTTCTACAATTTTACTTTTCTTTGCTATTTCAATCTTCCCCATTTCTTCCTTTAACTCGTATTTAATTTTTACAGTTCTTCCTTCCTTTTCTTCTATTCTGCCTAAAACCTCCTTCACTACACTTTCTTGTTGTATATTCATGTAATACTTTGTTCGTTAGCAATTTTAAGCACATTTTTTGTTCCCTTAGCTCTCAGCAGTGATGACTTTATGAGTTTCTTTACAAATAAAATCACAAATATTAGAGATAAAATTCAGCAGATGCTTCCTATACTTGCAATAAATGAATCTTCTACTACAGTAGCTCTTGAATCATCTGTAAGACCTCAGTTATGTTTAGACTGCTTCTCTCCCATAGATCTCTCTGAATTCACATCAGAAGTTGCTTCATCTAAATCATCAACGTGTCTCTTAGACCCCATCCCAACTAGACTGCTTAAAGACACCCTGCCATTAATGAACTCATCTTTATTAGACTTGGTAAATTTATCTCTAGTATCAGGCTACATACCACAGGCCTTTAAGACTGCAGTAATCAAACCCTTACTCAAAAAGCCTAGTCTGAATCCAGGAGTCTTGGTTAATTATAGACCAATATCCAACCTGCCATTTATTTCTAAAATCCTAGAAAAAGCTGTTGCTAAGCAGCTATCAGACCACTTACACAGGAATGAACTATTTGAAGATTTTAATCAGGATTTAGAGCACATCATAGTACAGAAACAGCACTGTTAAAAGTTACCAACGATCTTCTCTTAGCCTCAGATAATGGACTCGTTTCTATACTTGTCCTCCTAGACCTTAGTGCTGCATTCGACACTATTTACCATAACATTATTAGGAAGCACTCTATTAATTACCACTGCTATACAGATGACACTCAACTGTATCTATCTATGAAACCTGATAACACAAACCAGTTAACCATGCTTCTTAAGGACATAAAGGCCTGGTTGACCAGTAACTTTCTACTTTTAAATTCAGAGAAAATAGAAGTTATTGTATTTGGGCCTAAAAACCTCAGAAATAGCTTTTCTAAAATTATAGCTACTTTAGATGGCATAGCCCTGGCCTCCAGCACTACTGTGAAAAACCTTGGAGATATTTTTGACCAGGACATGTCCTTTAACTCACACATAAAACAAATCTCTAGAACTGCCTTCTTTCACCTGCGCAACATTGCCCTACTTGTGGTTCCCAGAGTTTCCAAAAGCAGAATGGGAGGCAGAGCCATTAGCTATCAAGCTCCTCTTCTGTGGAACCAGCTCCAAGTCTGGGTTCAGGAGGCAGACACACTCTGTACTTTTAAGGCTAGAAAACCTTAAAACCTTCCATTCTGACAAAGCTTATAGTTAGTGCTGGCTTCAGGTATCCCTGAACCATCCCTTAGGCCATAGGCCTAGACTGCCTGAGGACCATTGGTGCACTGAGCTCCCCTACCCTAACCCTCCCCTCCCTTCCCTCCCCCTCTCTTCCTCTCCTCCCCCCTCATGTGTATATTCCACAGTTGAATATCACTAACCTTGTGCTCTCTCTTTCCTCTAGTTTGTGCTCTCTCCCTCTCCCTCTCTCTCTGTTCTCTCTGTACCTTCTGCAGGTGTCCCTGGTCCTGGAGCTGTATATCGCTGATGTGCAGTTACTGGCCCCACCAACCTGCAGTGTCTATTTGTTGTTTATTGTTGCTGTTCTTTTCTCTCTGCTCTATCCACTCACCCCAACCGGTCGAGGCAGATGGCTGCCCAAATTGAGCCCGGTTCTTCTGGAGGTTTTTTCTTCTGTTAAAGTTTCTGTTTTTCCTCTCCACTATCACCAAGTGCTGCTCATAAGGGATTTGTTGGGTTTTTTGGTTTTTTGTAAAGTGCCTTGAGATGATTGTATTGTCATTTCGTGCTATACAAATAAATTCAAATTGAATTGAATTCATGGGCTGCATTCTTCAGAGGCTGCATTTGAAGGCCGATTACATCGCAGCGCCACAAAAAGGCTGTCCCATTTCAGTGGCTCCTTTAACTGCAGCCTGACACAAACAGGAAGTCTCACCTTCACCAGACTGGCTTGGTTCGTTTCAGCCCATAGTTCATCCTTCTGGGCTACAAAAGCCATGTCCTTCGAAGGATGTAGCCCCTGAAATGAGACTGGAACCAAAAACTTGCTGAGCTGCAGAATTCAGGAAACCAAGACCATTGCTGAACAAACTGTGTTCTGACCTCTGCTGTCACCATTTTAACAGATGGGCAAACTACATTTTAAATAGGACATAAATGAGCTTAAACTAAACGCTCTGACAGATCTATGGATGTAGAAGAAACTGCTGCAATCTCCAGGTGCTGAGCTCATTACTCTGTCATTGATTTCCTGGTAAACAGGATCAAGATTTTTTGACGCACTGTTTTGATTTGCAGCCCGTAGATAACAGGGTGTGTAATAGGAGGAACTGTGCGTAACATGATGGACGCCACTTTCCTTTGCTCTGATAAGTTAGAGAAACGGTGCAGGATGATGATGAGAGTACCTGTGAAAAACATGATGGTGTACACAGTCAGGTGGGTGGCACAGGTCTGCAGAGCTTTGCTGTTCATCACCTTGTTCTTGCTGCTCAGACACACCATGGTGATCCTCAGATAGGTGAGCATGATGCTGCAGATGGAGGAGCCCAGCAGGACGACTGTGTAGCTGAGGCCATAAATGTTATTAATGGAGACATCTTCACAGGACAGTTTGAACAGGGAGGCGTTGTCACAAAATGGGCCGGCTATGATCCACCTGCAGCGTGATAGGCGGACACTGAGTCCAATGAGGATCAGCACCATCACAAAAACGACCCCCCAGGCCGACACCGACAGCTTCACCACCATCCTGTTGGTCATGATGCTGGCGTAACGCAGGGGATTACAGATGGCCACATACCGATCAAAGGCCATGACCATGAGAACTGTGTGGGAGGCGCCTGCATTAAAGTGAGCACAAAAAGCCTGAAGGACACAGTCGATGTAGTGAATGTACCGCTCTGTACTTGGAATCAACATGTCACTCAGCAAGCGAGGAATGATGGCCGTGGCCCCGAACACGTCATTAATACTCAGGTTGCAGAAGAGCAGGTACATGGGCTGGTGGAGGCTCCTGTCCATGAAGATCAGGACCACAAGGCTGATATTAAACACCATGATGAAGATGTAGATGAGGAGGAGGAGGATGAAGGCAGGGGTGGAGGACTGAGGGGTGACCTGTAGCCCCTCCAGGAGCAGGATATGTTTACCCAAAGTTTGGTTCTCCATAGTGCTGAGGGTTAATTAAAGCCTGGGCTGAATGAGAGAGAAGAACAGAAATGGCCTTTAAGATCAAATACATAACCCTGTTGGTCAAAGTCCCAGTGTACCTGAACACACCAATAACTGGGCAAATATAATGAAGCTCAGATACAATGGAAGAACTGGTTTCTGAAACACATCAGCAGCAGCATGTAAAAAAGGAGAGCTGTTCTGGGAGAAAAAGTGATTTGCACTAATATGCACAAAGTGTTGAACGATTGTTCCTCAAGTCTGGACATCGATTCACTTCTGACTGAACAGTAAGATTCAGTAAAGTGAACAGGACACAACTGAATATACTGCTCCTTCAAAGTAAAGGCCTATTGTGGAAATCCAGGACTTCCAATAATGAAAATATTCATACAGTAAAAACAAAAACTCTGAAGGAGAGAACTGCCATGCAAATGGTTATCAGACATTTAAAAACAGTTTGAAACTGAAGTGAGTCATGAATTAATGTCGTATCCAGACATAGTGTGAAACAGCACAGTTCTGGTTTGTGTCACTAAGATCCATGTGTCTGCAGGTTGTCATTCAAACCAAACACACTGAGAAGGATTCACTGCTTCAAGAGTCAATAGAACATTTCCATTTCAGATATGACTTTGATTTAATGAGCCACAGAAACACAGAAACCTCAGGACGTCACACTGAGACATAAAACTATGATCAAAATATGTCATGAACATGTTCAAACCATCAGAAGCTTTATGCATTAAAGAGTTCACATGTGGAGGCTCTCAGTAACACAAAAACAGCTCTAATGTACTGGATTGTGTAGAAAAGGTGACGGTGTCACGGTGCCATGATTCAGGAGTGAAGCACACAAACTGTCTCCTTATGGAAAGGACAGAAATGTGCTCATCAGATTTGTAAAACTGCTGAAAGGTCTGAAAATAAAAGTCTACAGACACAGTTTTCAGTGGCACATGGTTGGAAGTCACTGCCGTGTAGCTTCAAATCCACAAAGCTTTGACAGGCTGGTTTTAAAGCAGCTGAATCTTCAAATCGTTTGGGCTGAATGTGGAACAGGCTGCTACAGCTGCAGCTGAAAACACCATCACCACAGCTCTTCATTGCTCCATTTCAACACAATCATTTCAAACACTTGGTTTTGCAGCAGAAGCTGTGATGCTGTTTGCAGCATTTCATAGCATTTCTATTCTTTTCTTCCCGTTTCAGTTGTTTTCATGTTGTCAAGATTTCATTGTGTTCATTCTCCACAAAACACATCACAAACTGCACAGAGCGATAACAACAACACTCATCTTTCTAGTCTCATCAAATTGAAGGGAACTTAAGCATGAAAGGTGATTTCTGGTTTTGGAATCTACAACACACATAATGAGTCGGTCATCACTAAGCTGGTTGGCATTATGCAGTGAACAAACAGCAGCGTCATTTGTCGACTGTGTGTGAGTGTGTGTCTCATGCTTACCTCCGTTGACATGAAGCCCCTCTCAGACCTGGGCCCACACTCTTTATAAGCTGAATGAGGCTCCTGGAGGTCCAGGGCTGATTGTGTCATTGATCCCTGAACACTTTCTATCCATGACATCATCTTTCTGTTTGTTGCTCCTTGTTGCCATTGGACACGTGTTGTTGAAGCACGTTTGACTAAAATCCATATGTAGATTGTCACCAAGTTAGAGCATGGAACTCTGTGTTGCTGTAGCTACAGCTGATGATGCAAAGAAGCATTTCTTGCATCGGTTATTGTTGATATTAACAATCCAAACACAAACATTAGAAAATATGCACCACACAGTGTCTTTCCACTCTGATTAAGTTACAGAAAAGGACCATGATTGCTGCAGAATCTGAATCTATCACATGTTGTGGTCTTAAATGACCAGTGTTAATTTTGTTGACAAAGTATTTTCGTTATAATTTTCGTCAATGACAAGTTTTCACTGACAAAAACTAGACGTTAACTAAATAAAAATTAAGTGACGACGACGAAAACTAAATAATAATATATTGACATTTTCCTTGACTAATAAAAATTAGATGAAAATGTGAGGGACGTTTTTAGAAAAGATCCAGTCAGAGTTAATCTTCTTAGACACAAATTTGAAAAGTAACTAATCCACCTAGTGACGCGGGATGCGCAAGTACACGATATCATCATAGCCCACACTGGGTTTGTGTCTGACTTAAACTATAATGAAATGGCAACAGCTGGAGAAAACAAAGAGAAGATATATGGGTCAGTTTAATCTTTGATGCAATGACATTACTGCTAAATACAGTTTTTCTCTTTAATATTTTGGAGTTGCTCTTTTGCTTTAAAGAATGAAGAATATGCAGGTTATAAACGATGCATATCTAATTTTTGGTCTTTTACGGAAAGGCTATATTCCATATATATTTAATGAAACTTTTTTTCATTTAATCCTAATTTAGAATATTTTGTATATTACAATAGTTTTACTAAATTACACTTAAATCAAACCCAATATATTTTAGTCGACTAAAACTGGACTAAAACTAAAACAAAGCAGATGACTAAAATATGGCTAAAACTAAAACTGCATTTTAGTCAAATGACTATGACTAAAACTAAATTAAAATCTGCTGTCAAAATTAACACTGTAAATGGCATAAAAAAGAATTTAAACTACACTTGCCTATACAAAGTATGACAGGATCATCTTCCTCTGGACAGCCAGCTAAACCAGACAGAAGTAAAATCTCATTTCCTGTTTGTGGACCTTTATTTTGTAGTCTTTCCTGTGGTCTGGTGTGTCTCTTACTGTTTTCTATTTTAAATATAATAAGTCAGTAGTTGTTTTGACCCCTGTTGTCTGTCTTGGATCAGTCTGTCCTTTGTTGGGGCTTATAGATGTTTCCCCCTGGATTATCCCCCATTGCTGGATTAAGGCTTTTTGGACTCCGGCCACTCACTTGGATTCAGGGCTGTCACTAGTGGGGTGAAAGGTCGTGACAATTATACAAAATCCAGCAGTTATACTCTATAGGCCCCTGATATTTGAATAATTCTAATATTTACAGTGGGTACGGAAAGTATTCAGACCCCTTTAAATTTTTCACTCTTTGTGTCATTGCAGCCATTTGCCAAAATCAAAAAAGTTCATTTTATTTCTCATTAATGTACACTCAGCACCCCATCTTGACAGAAAAAAACAGAAATGTAGAAATTTTTGCAAATTTATTAAAAAAGAAAAACTGAAATATCACATGGTCATAAGTATTCAGACCCTTTGCAGTGACACTCATATTTAACTCACATGCTGTCCATTTCTTCTGATCCTCCTTGAGATGGTTCTGCTCCTTCATTGGAGTCCAGCTGTGTTTAATTAAACTGATTGGACTTGATTAGGAAAGGCACACACCTGTCTATATAAGACCTTACAGCTCACAGTGCATGTCAGAGCAAATGAGAATCATGAGGTCGAAGGAACTGCCCAAGGAGCTCAGAGACAGAATTGTGGCAAGGCACACATCTGGCCAAGGTTACAAAAGAGTAAGTCTTGGGTTTCATTCAATGATTTTATATTTTCCTTTTGCAATATAAAGTATGGTGAATCTCCAGGATCGATTCTCAGTCCAATACTATTTTCTGTTTACGTGTTGCCCCTGGGTGATGTCATCTGCAGACATGATGGCTCTTTCCATTGCTATGCTGATGACACACAACTGTATCTCTGTGTTAAGTTCTCTTCTCACGTGTCTGAATGATATTCAAGAAATGGTATAGCACTTTGTACTTTGTAAGAAAAGTGCTTTATAAATAAAATTCTAATTCTTCTTCTTCTTATTATTATTATTATTGTTGTTGTTGTTGTTGTTGTTGTACAAACAGAGAGCCCAAATGAGCAGAACAGAACCTGGACCTGGGTCACAAAAGCTCAATCATGGGGTGTGATGATGAAATTTAATGCAGGAAGCATCAGTGACAAATGAATGTATAAATATTGTCTTTATTATTATACATATACAAAACCCACTGTAAGAAAAAATGAAGCATAGTTTCTCTTCATTTCATTCAATGATATAAATTGAAGAAATGTCTCTAATGAAATACTTTGGAGTAAAGAGGCTGGAGGCTGTGCTCCAAACGATCATCACATCTACTGGGTTCATGTCCATAAAGTACTGCTGACAGCAATTTGAAGTTTATTCAGTTTTTAAATACTTTCAATGTGTTAGCATATAAACAGAAGAGCTATCGGCCCCAAATGATTGACAGCTCTTTATTTAGGACGAGACAGCCCCTAAACATATTATTGTCTGATTATGGTAAAAAATATCAACATAAACAGAAAACATAAGAAATGTGCAGAGGGCTAAGCTCTTACATATGCAAAATCTTTTAGGAATTAAATATATTTATATTTCATGTGCTACATGTAAGTGATATTATTAGTAAGCACTGCAAAGTACTTTTTAACCTGCACCAAATAATGTTTACTGAAAAATAAATCTGAGCCTTATGCTTCACTAATTGTGCCTGGCAAAATCCAAACCTTTTGTCAAGCTGCAGTGACAGCCAGGAATGGCTGATAATGAAAAGCCTGCTACCTGACTATGGGAAAGAATGAGGAAAGATATAAGATCCAGAAGGACTTTTTTATGAACGTGGACCCGGACCCTTAACAGAACCAAATGCTGAGTCCAGTTGAGAGCACAGATATCTGAGTTGCACAACTGGACATTTACTTATGTACTACCTGGACTAACAATATTCCAATACCATCTGTGTACATTCACTTCTTTTTCCCCATAAATATGATGTAAATTTTTTCTCTGATTGCTTTGATTTGCAGCCCGTAAATGACAGCATTTAACGATGGAGGAACCACATGGAACAACATGGCCGCCAGCTTCCTTTGGTCTGATAGATCAGGGAAACGATGGAGGAGGATGATGATGAAGCCTGAAAACAACATGATGATGTACACAGTCAGGTGGGTGGCACAGGTCTGCAGAGCTTTGCTGTTCCTCTTCTTGTTCTTGCTGCTCAGACACACCATGGTGATCCTCACATAGGTGAACATCATGCTACAAAGCGAGCAGGTCATGGTGGCCATGGCGCTGCCGAGGCCGTAGATGTGGTTGATGAGAACGTTTTCACAGGACAACTTGAATAAAGAAGCATTGTCACAAAATACGTTCTCTATCATGCGCCTGCAGCGTGACAAGCGGACAGTGAGGCTCAAGAGAATTACAATCAAAGCGAAGGCTACCCCCCAGGCCGACACCGACAGCACCACCACCATCCTTTTGGTCATGATGGTGGCGTATCGGAGAGGGTTACAGATGGCCATGTAGCGATCAAAGGCCATGACCATGAGAACTGTGTGGGAGGTGCCTCCATAAAAGTGAGTACAGAAGGCCTGAATGACACACTCATAGTAATGAATGTATCGCTGTGTCACTGGAGTCAAAACATCACTCAGTGTGCGAGGAATGACGATCGTGGCCCCAAACACGTCATTAATACTCAGGTTGCAGAAGAGCAGGTACATGGGCTGGTGGAGGCTCCTGTCCATGAAGATCAGGACCACAAGGCTGATGTTGGACACAATGATGAAGATGTAGATGAGGAGCAAGATGATGAAAGATGGAATGGCTGATTCAGGGCTGATCTTTAACCCCTCCAGCTGTAGAATATCCAGATTTGAAGATTTATTCTCCATACTGCAGAGGGAGGATCACAGACAGACTCAACACTGTGTTTGTTATCAAAGCCCAGTCTGTCAAAGTGACGATGTTATAGAGCAAAAAGAAATCATTGTAGAAATAACATCTAAGGTCCTTTAATATTTCAAACGGAGCCTTAGTTTGGTTCAGCTTAAAATACAAATACCTGGCATCATCCTCAAACTAACACTACTGAACACAGAACAGATGTGTCCATGTAATGCAGCCATCAGAAAATGTCTCCCCTGTTTTGGTGAGTTTGAGGCTTTTCCAGCCTGTGAACGTTTCCACAGGTGCTAAGATACAAGCTTAACGATGTCAAAACAACATTTCATGGAGAAAAGTTTGTTTTCACTTCTCTGATGTAAAAATTTGCATCATTCACAATATCAGCTCTGTAGCAGCAGAACTTTTTAGTTTCCCCTGTCAAAAGTCACCAAAGCCAAACCAACACATACATTAAAATTCTCACCTAAAAGCAGAAGTTAAAACAAAATCATTTCTGAAATTGTAAAATAATTCAGATCAGATGAGCTTTGTTATCAGCACTGGCAAAATTTTCAAAAAGAATCCACCGGATCAAACTCATGTACCTGTGGAAGCAGAAACTAATGTGTCTCTCCAAAGTTACACTTCAGATGTCACAGTTCAGTCACACATTTAGCTTCAGGAACGTGAGTCTAAATCCAACATGTTTGCCAACATGAGGTCCAATCAAAACAAAAACTAAGTTTCCACTAAAAAGCCAAGTTTCCTGTGCAAGTCATATCAAAAATGAGATTAGAGAGGTGAGTTCTAAATCCCATCACACTGCCTTAGTGAGGCTAAAGTTGAGATCCTAATAACATTTCATTCTTTCCTACAGTAATAACCTGGAGACATGTATTTTCAGCAGACAGACCAGTCAAATAAACACTGTGTCAGTGTGTTGGTGAGGATGTTGAACAACCTCAGGTAAAACTAATATTCAGTCTTCTCAATATTAGTGCATTGATCTGTTAGAACATGAATTTCACAGCTTTGCAGTCACACACAGCGTATTTTTACTGTCCATGGAGCGAATCTGAAGATTTAAATCAAAGCTCCTCTAAACATTCATCGTGCTTCACTGAGTAATATTGAGTTCTTTCATTTTTGCAGTAAAACATCAGATTCCTGCTTATATTCCATGTCATTTTCCTGCTGCTAATAATACTTTTTTCAGCACAACACAGCAGATACAGCACACAGAACATTAAGCAACCGCTGGACAACATCCTGAAACTAAGTGGGCTTCAGGTTTACCTCTGCTGACACGGCGCTCCTCCAGCCGCACCACAGACGGGGTGGCACATTTTATACGTGCACAACACACTCAGCCTGTGGGCTTAGCTCTCTGGAGTTTTTAACTTTGATTCAACTTCAGGGAAGGCTGATGTGTTTTTCACTGAAGTTAACTTTGTTGATCAGAGGTTTCCGGGGTGCTGTCCACTGGGTTCATGGGGTTTCACATGACTGGGGTGGATTCCACAGTATTTCTTCAGAAGTTTATGTTAAATGGTAAATTATCTTATATTTGAATAGCACTTTGCTACACTCAAGTGTACTCTTTGTGCTTTTTACACTATTTGTCCATTCACTCACACACTCACACACCGATGGATCAGCCACCAGGGGCAACTTGGGGTTTAAAACTGGTGACAACATCACAGCTCCTTGGATAAAAATCTTACTAATGCTTGATCTGGGGTCTTCCTGTGTAGTTTTGTGTTCTCTCAAGTATTTGTCCTCAGCTTCGATTTTGATTGAATTTGCACTATTGAGTCCCTGCTGTCCCTGTGCTCTGTCTGCGTCCTCAACTTTGTTTCAAACCTGACATTACAAACGGGCCAGTTATGGACCCAGCAGGCAGAGCCAGAGAGCTCGAGGGGTTTGGGGCTACAGAGTGTTTGCTGAAAACCACCACCGACCTCAATCAGATTATGATGCCTGCTCCTGCATCGAGCAGCTACTGTATGTCAGGACCAACCATGGCTGATGTGGGAGCACGGCGTGGTGCAGTTCATGGCCTTCACCAGGTCAGGCTTGAGGGGCTACGGTCCACACAGAGTCCCCTGAATCCTCTCTGGAATTTAATATCCCCTGCGTCCTCTCTGCTCGAGTTTTACAGTCTGGACTACAGCTGGCTTCCAGCCTGCTCCTCTCTCTGCTCTGCCAGCAACCTTCCAGTTTGCCACTCAGTGAACTTCATTGTCTGCCCCAGTCTCCCAATGTGTTTCAGCCCTGGGCTCCCTGTTTTCTTCCGATCCCCAGTCTCTGACCAGGGCTGAGGGACAGGCTATAAAAAGGATCTAAAGGACCAGGCTGTCCTTCCTGGTGGATTTAATGTTCAGGACACCTGGCTGCAGGTTGGAACTGTTAGGTCCCAGCCAAAGCCTCAGCGGCCTAACTCGGGAGCAGCTAGACCTCAGACAGTGTTGCAGCCTGACCAGCAGCCAGCTCCATAAACCAGCCCCCCACGACCCCCTAGACCCTTTCACGTTTTCAGTTGTGTGTATTTGCACAATATCAGTCCTAATCCAGTCTTTGCCTGCTGTGTGTGTCCCTGGACAATCTTCTGGATACCCTCATTGAAGCTCTGGATTAAACTCTATGCTTTGCCCACTTATGTGCTGAACAGCAGTTCAGAGTTTCAGGTCTTCTGAAAAGGACACCTGGACACGTGATGGAGAAATCTGGATGAGGTGATGGGGAGGAACAGCCTCCCTGATGTGACTTGGTGTTTTGTTATTGGACAGTGGTGCTAGTCATGAATTGGCCATAACAAACAGCATTATTGAGTACAGGCTGGTTCATGTGTGTTCTTGGTACCAGAACATCGATGACTGAGTTGATCTGACTTTATGTTTCGGGTGTCGAGAGGAGCAGAGCTGTCAACTGCTGATACTCTGAACCATGATGTGAAGTTTATTTATGTTGGCTTCAGAAAGTGTTCACACCCTTCACTTTGCATCGTGCTGTATAATCAATTTCTATCAATAAAACTGCACATCTACACTCAATATATATATATAGTTTCATTTATTACCAGAAATGATTCATACGTAATATAAGAGGGGACAGTTTTTCTTCTACTCTGCTGCATTTTAACGCAGCATCAACATCGTCCATGCAGAAATGTGTTCACTGATTTCCACCCCAGCAAATATTACCCTCCTGTTTAAGCATCAGTGCAAATGTCTTTACATTTGGCTCAGCTCTCAGATCACACTGTGTCATTTTGCAGCCATTACAGCCACTTTGCTGTTGTGGAACAAAGCCTTAATCCTGTGCCTGATCTCTTTAATTTGCAGCCCATAGATAACAGCATTGAGTGCAGGCAGTGCAATGTGTCCCAGGACAGCTGCTGCTTTCCTGTGGTCCGACAGCTCAGGGAAACGGTGCAGAATGACGATGATGAAGCCCAACACCAGGAGCATGATGTACACAGCCAGGTGGGTGGCACAGGTCTGCAGAGCTTTGCTGTTCATGGCCTTTTTCTTGCTGCTCAGACACACCATAGTGATCCTCACATAGGTGAGTGTTACGCTGCACATAGAGGAGCCCAGCAGGACCACGGTGTAGACGAGGCCGTAGATGTTATTAACGGAGATATCTTCACAGGACAGTTTGAACAAGGAGGCGTTGTCACAGAATGGATGTGATATAACTGACCTGCAGCGTGACAAGCGAACACTGAGGCCCACAAGGCTCATCACCAACACAAAGGCTGTTGCCCAGGCCCCCACAGACAGTTTCACCACCATCCCGTTGGTCATGATGGTGGCGTAACGCAGGGGGTTACAGATGGCCACGTACCGATCAAAGGCCATGACCATGAGAACTGTGTGGGAGGCACATGCATGTAGATGAACACAAACAACCTGAAAGACACAGTCAGTGTAATAAATGTACCGCTCTGAGTTCAACAACAGATCTCTGAGTACTTGAGGAACAATTATTGTGGCCCCAAACACATTATTAATACTCATGTTGCAGAAGAGCAGGTACATGGGCTGGTGGAGGCTCCTGCTCCTACAAATCACAACTACCAGACCGATGTTAGTCACCATGATGAAGATGTAGATGAGGAGGACGAGGATGAAAACAGGGATGGAGGTCTTGGGGGTGACCTGTAGCCTCTCCAGGATTATTATGTCCCCACTAAAAGTCTGGTTCATCATATCGTGTGTCACATAAAACAATTCTAAGAAAAACAGCTGCAGTCTCCAGAGTTACAGAGTCACAGGTACAGAAAAGACTTTGATCTCAGTCTTTTAATAAATGATCTGAGTGAAGTTGTTATAGTTAATCCAACCACTTCTGCATTAGAGTGACAAAAACAGTGCAAAGGGAACTAGAATTGTCAGAATTTAATCTGAGTTTGGAAAAATCCATTTTCTCACATAAAATGACATTTGAAGAATTTAGAAACATCCCACAGTGTTTCCAGTCACTCTGTCAACACTTTTCTCTGCAGCTTCTACTGTTGACTGTAATGTGCACTGCAGGTTATCCAGAGTGACAGTGACACTGTTTCTCCACAGGCTCATTGCTGTTGCATCGTGTTCACTTGCAGCAGAGAACAGACACATGGCAGATAAAACCAAACCTCTCTCTCATCTGGCTGAGCAGAGAAGCAAAGTGCAAAGTTTCCTGATAGAACATGAGATTCGACACATTGAGCACAACAGACTGTATCCTCCACCTCAGTGAGCACTGTTCTGTAAGCTACACAGCATTTCCCTGCTTTAGACATCAACCCAGTTTCTAATGTCTGAAACACACAGTGATGCAGTAGCAGAGGTTTGTGTCAGCTCGTACAGCACAAACTTCCCTCCACCCCCAGAACCCGACCCAGACAGCACACACTTTTATTTGGTGCTTCGGTCGCCGTCAGCTGCTGCATTGAACGTTAACAGGTCAACTGTTGCTCGGCAACCATTGATACTCAGCACCCAGCAGCATCCCTCGCTGATTAACTCATCACAGTTACAGACAGAGTTTGCATCAAATATGAGAAGGATCCAAATGCAGGTTTCAGTATTGGCAGTACTGACAGAAATGTGACAGTCCTGGACACCACTGGCCCCTCTAAGTAAGTAAGTAAAATGTATGTATATAGCACCTTTCACAAACAAAAGTCACAAAGTCCTTCACAATAATATCAATAAAACAAGTCAAGCATACATACAGTCAAATATACAATAAAACAAACAAACAAAGAACAGAGTCAAAACCAGAAAAGATCATGACCAATAAAAGATGAAAATGAATGACTGGCTGACTATACTACTAACTGAAAGCTAGACCAAAAAGGTGCATCTTTAGGTGTTTTTTAAGAGTCTACAGAGTCCATATATCTCAATATTAAGGGTAGAGAATTCCAGTGCCTTGGGGCCACAGCACAACAAGAGCGATCACCCTTTGTCACAAGACGTGTTCGGGGGATAGTTAAAAGATCAAGGTTAGAAGACCTCAAAGGCCGACCAGGAGAATGAGTGTATAGTAGATCCTGAATATAGGAAGATGCTTGACCGTGGCTCTGTAAATAATAACTATAATGTTAAATTGCACTCTAAAAGCAATTGGAATCTAGTGAAGGTCTTTAAGTATGGGAGAAATATGTGACCTCTTGCTAGAGTTAGTCAAAAGCCTTACAGCTGCATTCTGTATAAGTTGAAGTGGATCCAAGGAAGCTTTGTTCAAACAGGTATAAAGAACATTGCAAGTAGTCCAAATGTGATGAGATAAAGGCATGAATGAGCATCTCCATCTCTTTTTTTGAGACTAATGATCTAATCTGCACAATGTTCCTGAGATGGAAAAAACACGAACGAACAACAGACTTTACATGATTGTTAAAACATAAAGCTCTGTCAAAGATAATACCCAGGTTTTTTATATTACTGCAGTCAGAGAGTGTTAAGTCCCGCATAACCTGCTTAATTTTAGGTACAATTTTGTCCAGGGAAAAGATAAACATCTCAGTTTTATCATTATTAAGTTGTAAAAAGTTGTCAGCCATCCATTTATAAATGTAGGATAGCCAATTCTTGTGGAACTGATAGTTTATGTAAAACTCTTAATAATCTCACAAAGAGGTAGCATATATGGGCTGAACAGCAGAGGGCCAAGCATGGAGCCTTGTGGTACACCTCGGGACAAAGGGACATATAAGGTCCTAGAGACACAATTAGGAGGAACCTGGAAATATTAACTTGGGAATTGAAGCTATATAAGCAAATTGCAGTGGTCAACAGTGTCGAATGCTCTGCTAAGATCCAGCAGAACCAACACTGTGCAGTCACCTGCATCAGCAGCCATCAGAATGTCATTAGAAACCCTAAGTAGGACCGTTTCAGGAGAGTGGATTTTATGAAAACCAGATTGGGACTTACCTGGAGACATGTATTTTCAGCAGACAGACCAGTCAAATAAACACTGTGTCAGTGTGTTGGTGAGGATGTTGAACAACCTCAGGTAAAACTAATATTCAGTCTTCTCAATATTAGTGCATTGATCTGTTAGAACATGAATTTCACAGCTTTGCAGTCACACACAGTGTATTTTTACTGTCCATGGAGCGAATCTGAAGATTTAAATCAAAGCTCCTCTAAACATTCATCGTGCTTCACTGAGTAATATTGAGTTCTTTCATTTTTGCAGTAAAACATCAGATTCCTGCTTATATTCCATGTCATTTTCCTGCTGCTAATAATACTTTTTTCAGCACAACACAGCAGATACAGCACACAGAACATTAAGCAACCGCTGGACAACATCCTGAAACTAAGTGGGCTTCAGGTTTACCTCTGCTGACACGGCGCTCCTCCAGCCGCACCACAGACGGGGTGGCACATTTTATACGTGCACAACACACTCAGCCTGTGGGCTTAGCTCTCTGGAGTTTTTAACTTTGATTCAACTTCAGGGAAGGCTGATGTGTTTTTCACTGAAGTTAACTTTGTTGATCAGAGGTTTCCGGGGTGCTGTCCACTGGGTTCATGGGGTTTCACATGACTGGGGTGGATTCCACAGTATTTCTTCAGAAGTTTATGTTAAATGGTAAATTATCTTATATTTGAATAGCACTTTGCTACACTCAAGTGTACTCTTTGTGCTTTTTACACTATTTGTCCATTCACTCACACACTCACACACCGATGGATCAGCCACCAGGGGCAACTTGGGGTTTAAAACTGGTGACAACATCACAGCTCCTTGGATAAAAATCTTACTAATGCTTGATCTGGGGTCTTCCTGTGTAGTTTTGTGTTCTCTCAAGTATTTGTCCTCAGCTTCGATTTTGATTGAATTTGCACTATTGAGTCCCTGCTGTCCCTGTGCTCTGTCTGCGTCCTCAACTTTGTTTCAAACCTGACATTACAAACGGGCCAGTTATGGACCCAGCAGGCAGAGCCAGAGAGCTCGAGGGGTTTGGGGCTACAGAGTGTTTGCTGAAAACCACCACCGACCTCAATCAGATTATGATGCCTGCTCCTGCATCGAGCAGCTACTGTATGTCAGGACCAACCATGGCTGATGTGGGAGCACGGCGTGGTGCAGTTCATGGCCTTCACCAGGTCAGGCTTGAGGGGCTACGGTCCACACAGAGTCCCCTGAATCCTCTCTGGAATTTAATATCCCCTGCGTCCTCTCTGCTCGAGTTTTACAGTCTGGACTACAGCTGGCTTCCAGCCTGCTCCTCTCTCTGCTCTGCCAGCAACCTTCCAGTTTGCCACTCAGTGAACTTCATTGTCTGCCCCAGTCTCCCAATGTGTTTCAGCCCTGGGCTCCCTGTTTTCTTCCGATCCCCAGTCTCTGACCAGGGCTGAGGGACAGGCTATAAAAAGGATCTAAAGGACCAGGCTGTCCTTCCTGGTGGATTTAATGTTCAGGACACCTGGCTGCAGGTTGGAACTGTTAGGTCCCAGCCAAAGCCTCAGCGGCCTAACTCGGGAGCAGCTAGACCTCAGACAGTGTTGCAGCCTGACCAGCAGCCAGCTCCATAAACCAGCCCCCCACGACCCCCTAGACCCTTTCACGTTTTCAGTTGTGTGTATTTGCACAATATCAGTCCTAATCCAGTCTTTGCCTGCTGTGTGTGTCCCTGGACAATCTTCTGGATACCCTCATTGAAGCTCTGGATTAAACTCTATGCTTTGCCCACTTATGTGCTGAACAGCAGTTCAGAGTTTCAGGTCTTCTGAAAAGGACACCTGGACACGTGATGGAGAAATCTGGATGAGGTGATGGGGAGGAACAGCCTCCCTGATGTGACTTGGTGTTTTGTTATTGGACAGTGGTGCTAGTCATGAATTGGCCATAACAAACAGCATTATTGAGTACAGGCTGGTTCATGTGTGTTCTTGGTACCAGAACATCGATGACTGAGTTGATCTGACTTTATGTTTCGGGTGTCGAGAGGAGCAGAGCTGTCAACTGCTGATACTCTGAACCATGATGTGAAGTTTATTTATGTTGGCTTCAGAAAGTGTTCACACCCTTCACTTTGCATCGTGCTGTATAATCAATTTCTATCAATAAAACTGCACATCTACACTCAATATATATATATAGTTTCATTTATTACCAGAAATGATTCATACGTAATATAAGAGGGGACAGTTTTTCTTCTACTCTGCTGCATTTTAATGCAGCATCAACATCGTCCATGCAGAAATGTGTTCACTGATTTCCACCCCAGCAAATATTACCCTCCTGTTTAAGCATCAGTGCAAATTTCTTTACATTTGGCTCAGCTCTCAGATCACACTGTGTCATTTTGCAGCCATTACAGCCACTTTGCTGTTGTGGAACAAAGCCTTAATCCTGTGCCTGATCTCTTTAATTTGCAGCCCATAGATAACAGCATTGAGTGCAGGCAGTGCAATGTGTCCCAGGACAGCTGCTGCTTTCCTGTGGTCCGACAGCTCAGGGAAACGGTGCAGAATGACGATGATGAAGCCCGACACCAGGAGCATGATGTACACAGCCAGGTGGGTGGCACAGGTCTGCAGAGCTTTGCTGTTCATGGCCTTGTTCTTGCTGCTCAGACACACCATAGTGATCCTCACATAGGTGAGTGTTACGCTGCACATAGAGGAGCCCAGCAGGACCACGGTGTAGACGAGGCCGTAGATGCTATTAACGGAGATATCTTCACAGGACAGTTTGAACAAGGAGGCGTTGTCACAGAATGGATGTGATATAACTGACCTGCAGCGTGACAAGCGAACACTGAGGCCCACAAGGCTCATCACCAACACAAAGGCTGTTGCCCAGGCCCCCACAGACAGTTTCACCACCATCCCGTTGGTCATGATGGTGGCGTAACGCAGGGGGTTACAGATGGCCACGTACCGATCAAAGGCCATGACCATGAGAACTGTGTGGGAGGCACATGCATGTAGATGAACACAAACAACCTGAAAGACACAGTCAGTGTAATAAATGTACCGCTCTGAGTTCAACAACAGATCTCTGAGTACTTGAGGAACAATTATTGTGGCCCCAAACACATTATTAATACTCATGTTGCAGAAGAGCAGGTACATGGGCTGGTGGAGGCTCCTGCTCCTACAAATCACAACTACCAGACCGATGTTAGTCACCATGATGAAGATGTAGATGAGGAGGACGAGGATGAAAACAGGGATGGAGGTCTTGGGGGTGACCTGTAGCCTCTCCAGGATTATTATGTCCCCACTAAAAGTCTGGTTCATCATATCGTGTGTCACATAAAACAATTCTAAGAAAAACAGCTGCAGTCTCCAGAGTTACAGAGTCACAGGTACAGAAAAGACTTTGATCTCAGTCTTTTAATAAATGATCTGAGTGAAGTTGTTATAGTTAATCCAACCACTTCTGCATTAGAGTGACAAAAACAGTGCAAAGGGAACTAGAATTGTCAGAATTTAATCTGAGTTTGGAAAAATCCATTTTCTCACATAAAATGACATTTGAAGAATTTAGAAACATCCCACAGTGTTTCCAGTCACTCTGTCAACACTTTTCTCTGCAGCTTCTACTGTTGACTGTAATGTGCACTGCAGGTTATCCAGAGTGACAGTGACACTGTTTCTCCACAGGCTCATTGCTGTTGCATCGTGTTCACTTGCAGCAGAGAACAGACACATGGCAGATAAAACCAAACCTCTCTCTCATCTGGCTGAGCAGAGAAGCAAAGTGCAAAGTTTCCTGATAGAACATGAGATTCGACACATTGAGCACAACAGACTGTATCCTCCACCTCAGTGAGCACTGTTCTGTAAGCTACACAGCATTTCCCTGCTTTAGACATCAACCCAGTTTCTAATGTCTGAAACACACAGTGATGCAGTAGCAGAGGTTTGTGTCAGCTCGTACAGCACAAACTTCCCTCCACCCCCAGAACCCGACCCAGACAGCACACACTTTTATTTGGTGCTTCGGTCGCCGTCAGCTGCTGCATTGAACGTTAACAGGTCAACTGTTGCTCAGCAACCATTGATACTCAGCACCCAGCAGCATCCCTCGCTGATTAACTCATCACAGTTACAGACAGAGTTTGCATCAAATATGAGAAGGATCCAAATGCAACAACAAAGACCATTTTGTGGTCAACATTCTTCTTATATCACACATTGTCAATCGTACCAATTTACAGCTGGATTTCTGTTCTCCAGAGTGCACAGTAAAAAAACATGATTTCTTAAAATGTGTTGAAATGGCGACTTCATGTTTTATAAAATGAATTAATCATGAGAAACTAGCTTCAGTAAGAACTGAATGCAGGTTTCAGTATTGGCAGTACTGACAGAAATGTGACAGTCCTGGACACCACTGGCCCCTCTAAGTAAGTAAGTAAAATGTATGTATATAGCACCTTTCACAAACAAAAGTCACAAAGTCCTTCACAATAATATCAATAAAACAATATCAATAACAAATAAAACTGTGCTTGACCGTGGCTCTGTAAATAATAACTATAATGTTAAATTGCACTCTAAAAGCAATTGGAATCTAGTGAAGGTCTTTAAGTATGGGAGTAATATGTGACCTCTTGCTAGAGTTAGTCAAAAGCCTTACAGCTGCATTCTGTACAAGTTGAAGTGGATCCAAGGAAGCTTTGTTCAAATAGGTATAAAGAACATTGCAGTGGTCCAAACGTGATGAGATAAAGGCATGAACGAGCATCTCCATCTCTTTTTTTGAGACTAATAATCTAATCTGCACAATGTTCCTGAGATGGAAAAAACACGAACGAACAACAGACTTTACATGATTGTTAAAACATAAAGCTCTGTCAAAGATAATACCCAGTTTTTTTATATTACTGCAGTCAGAGAGTGTTAAGTCCCGCATAACCTGCTTAATTTTAGGTACAATTTTGTCCAGGGAAAACATAAACAGCTCAGTTTTACCGTTATTAAGATGTAATAACTTGTCAGCCATCCATTTATAAATGTAGGATAGACAATTCTTGCGGAACTGATAGAAAACTCTTAATAATCTCACAAAGAGGTAGCATATATGGGCTGAACAGCAGAGGGCCAAGCATGGAGCCTTGTGGCACACCTCGGGACAAAGGGACATATAAGGTCCTAGAGACACAATTAGGAGGAAAACCAATCCAAGGCCAACCTGGAAATATTCACTTGGGAATGCAAGCTATATAAGCAAATTGCAGTGGTCAACAGTGTCGAATGCTCTGCTAAGATCCAGCAGAACCAACACTGTGCAGTCACCTGCATCAGCAGCCATCAGAATGTCATTAGAAACCATAAGTAGGACCATTTCAGGAGAGTGATTTTTATGAAAACCAGGAACTTATCACAGATATTGTGGGCCTCCAAAACAGCATTTCACTGCATTGCCACCACCTTTTCCAAGATTTTAGAAATAAAAGGCAATTTAGAAATAGGTCTATAGTTGTTCAAGGATGTTACATCGAGATTACTCTTTTTCAGGAGAGGCTGAACAACAGCATGCTTGAAACGCTTAGGGACTTGGCCCAACCTTAAAGAAAGATTAGTAACCAAGCACGGGCCAATAGAGGTAAACAATTTCATCGTATGCATCTTAAATCCAGTACCAGAAACAAAGGCTCACGGCAGTGACCTCAGGTGCTCCGTACACACTCCATGACCAGTAGTAGAATTTCTCTGGAACAGCAAAACCAACACACTGGGAACATCTGGTGCAAAACAGGGCAACGACACAATTGTCTGGAATCAATATAACAATGACCCAGCTTTAAAAAACTCTTAAAGTGCACCTGTCTTCTTCACCACTTCTTTGTATGTCCCAGTAGGCCTTCTCCATCTTGTATACAATTAGCAGGTGTAGACGGACATATGTACCGGGGTGAAAACACACCCAAGCTGCTCCAGGTACAGACGCCATCACACTCACACACCATAGATGATCGCATCAGCAGCACCAATCATCGATCGTACACCCATACAGTAGACACAACATTTGCGGACAAAAATAACAATATAACACCTCTCTGTCTCAAGCTCCACCATTGTACTTAACACCAGCTTCTTACAAGGGCTTTGAACCTTAAGTCTCATTCATCATTCCATTTATTGTGTATTCATCAGCTTACCTCATTTTAGTTTCAACATTGGTGCAACATTTTGAACAGAAAGCCTTTATTACAAGCTGCACACGACAGGACACTGCAGCAGCATCATGGGAAATGTGGGATTCTGTGTTTTTGAACAAAGACTGATTAAAGAGTAAAAGTCAGAACATCTCAGTCTCTGCTGCTTCAGTTTGACTATTATTTTCGAAATTTGTCTCTTTGTGAGTTCTTCATATTAGTTGAAGGGCAATAAAACACTTTGAACAACATAACTGAGTTTATTGGATTGATGATGAAAAGATTCATGTTAATACTGCTTGTCCACATGTATGTACAGGGACAAAGACAGTAGTGCAATTAAATGGCCTAGTTCAGGTATAACAGCAGCTCGACGTAACTGGGAATGTAAACAGGCTGACTGAAGAGCCATTCAAACAGAACTGGCTTTCAAAGAGAAGCTGTGTTCTGGTTTTCCTTTTTTCCCTGTGATAAGGGCCAGACCAGCTAACCAGACACCCGGGCTCGTAATATCACACCACTGGGAACATTCTTCCATGTTTTCAGTTTTGGTGAAACTGCAGGTTAATGTGCAGGTTTCCACAACAAACAAATGAGGAACAAATTGTCCAATCTGGATTCAAGATCTATGTCTGTGATTGTTACCAACACAGAGGGAACTATAATTTTCAGTGTTGTTCATGGTGATAATAGACACATTCTCAAAGCATTTAAATATTAGTTGTTCAGCGTTTCCTCTGCTATTCATCTGGTGGGACAGGCTGCCCCTGGAGCCTGGTTGGCCCCAGTTTTCTGTGTTTCTCAGTCTCATGATCATCCTGCAGCCCATTGGAATCAGAAATAGGTTCATTGCCAAGTAGGTTTTTACAAATAAGGAATTTGTCTTGGTGATGTGGTGCAGACTTTATGTCCTTATGTTTGTTGGGTTTGTTCCTGACGGTGGGGGAAAGTGTGGGGGGTTCAACCCATTCAACCTCCTCCAGTCTCTCCTCATCTACAGTAGATGGCTGGTTTCTGTCATAGGCTGCTTGGTTATGGGGTCTCTGCCCTACAACAAATATCAGATCCTAACAAGAAGCCAACAAAGTGTTTTACTCTCCAATCATTGGAAGATTGGACCATCCTGAGTCTTTGATCAGCGAATTAACATGGACAAACAGGAATGTTGTGAATGGGCAGCAGGCAGATCAAGCAGACAGAGCCTGAGGGGAATTCGTCTGGACTGTAGAGTCAAAGTGTCACAAGTTAAGATCTGCACTTAAAAGGTTAAAAGTCTTGCTGCTGGTTATAAAGTTACTGTTTTGTGCTCATAAGTCATCCTGAACAACAGCACCATGAAATTACCTTGGGATTAAAGAGCAAGCACAAACAAAAGCTGTTGTCAAATAGCAGCTGCACCAGTGTGGTCTGAGCCATGAGGCATCCCATGCTGAGCAATGTCATGTAAATCTGACCTCATTATTTCCCCACCAGTGTTTGTTTGCTGTTGTTACAGCCACAGTCTTAATTAGAACCTTGAGGCAGAAGGAACTCTGCTGGGAAGCTGCTCAGCAGCTAAATCCACCTCCCACACCAAACCCAGCTCAACTCACCAACATGCAAAGTTTCTTTTCTGTTGTGGCTCCTCCTCCAGTGTTGTTTGTGCAAACTGCAGGAATGATGTAATAGCAGAAAACAATGTGCACAACTAGTGAGCCCACATAGGAATAAGTGGTTATAGAAAATAGGCTTTTTAAATCTTATTTAATATATTCTGCATTTCTTCCATATGGCATCCATGTATTATCACTTGGGCTAAAAGGTCATGACTGATGTAGAATATCAGCCAGACTGGCCGAGACCTTTAGGAGTGAAAGGACTTTATCTCATTATTAATACAGGAGATTTCTTCTTCTGTGGCTTTGAGTCTGAATGTTATAGATACACAGCACAAATCCTGTGTGTTGGGTTTTGCTGTCGTGCATTAATATGACCCATGTTCTATGGTAATATAAGGAGAGTTTGTGGTACATATACTGTATGATGCTGTTCCACATTAATGTAGAACTGAAAACTGGAGTTGTACATTGACCTATGCAGAACATTTCTGCTGATGTTGCAGGCTGGAGGCCACCGTGCTGACTGGTCATGGAGCAATGCTGCTTTTTACTCAGATCTATTCTGGGGATTTGGTAAATATCTGCCTCATAACTCAGCTTCAGACCTCAGATGTTAGATCATGGCATTTATTTATGCATTTATGAATTTAAGGAGAGAACCTTGATCTTTATGGTTGGAGGATTGGAGGCTGAAGCCAAATTCACCAACACATTTACAAGTGAATGACAGACGTGTGCGTTTACATTCAGAGGTTTAAATCTGACCTCAGTCATGTGAAGGACTATTTTTTTCTCTGGATATTTTATTTCTTTAGACTAAACACTGAAACCTTCTTCTGAATACACATCCAGGGCATCTTTGAGTCGGCTGAGTAATTACACACCGTTCCATCGACGCCCTAATGAGCGTCCTGGAGGCCTCGGAGCTCCCAGGTGTCCAGGTGACCAGCAGGTTAACAGAATTAAAAGCCGCAGCGAGGCGTTCAGGGAGTGAAGGACAGAGAGCTACTTAGTCCAGAGAGACCCCAACCTGCAGACTGGCCTTTTGCTTTATGGTTTCACTTTTTGAGAAACCTGCAGCTGTGTGTGTGTTTGTGTGCATGTGTGTGTGTGTGTGCATGTGTGTGTGACGCTAAACAATGCATTTTGTTGTTGTTGTTCTCATGTGATTGCCTGGATAGACTGCTCTGCTTCCACCTCTTTTCCTGTTTAATGCCCTGCAGGTCACTTCCTCAACACATATATGTTTTAAAAGTAAGCTCAGTGTAGTCTGTTAGATCAGACTTGCACTTTGTGTTACAGTCAAAAGTTACATCAAAGGTCAGGGGTCATCCAAAGTGTTTAGTAGTTGAGAAGTCTTCTTGCTGTGGACCAAAGCACAGTATGTTGTGAAGTTTGTAATCAGCAGGCTTCGTCAGTGAAGCGGGTCCCTGTTGGTCCCAGGAGCTTTCATTAGCACCTCCTGTAATCAGTGTTTCCTCTGAGCTCAGATAAACATCTATCAGTGGCCCATCTCCACTCCCACAGGGCTGATTACCATCAGAAACTGTTCATAAGTGTTTTGTTAGGAGGCAGCTCACAGTGGACCTCATTAATGATCAGCTTGGTTTCAGAGGCATCAGGAGCATCATTAGTGGCTGCTGTGGAAGCCCACTGTGGGTGGTTAGGGGGCAGTGCAGTCCCCTGAGCGCTCAGCATGCACCAGCTGAAACAAACTTAGATTTTCCAACCACAAACAATCAGTCAGCCCCTTCAGGGTCTCATTAATGAACCTGAAGAGGTCACATTAGTTTCTTTGAATGTTTCACAAGTAACTTTTAACATTTTGTGTGTTTGTTTGTTTCAGCCTCCTCACCGTCGCCTGCTGAAGATCTCAGCACCAGCACTAGTAGTTCTGGTTGTGAAAACTACAAATGTAGACAAATGAATGTTTCTCCTCCGTGCTGCTGCTTCTTTATGTATAAACTTAAATCTGTGAAACACAAACCAATGCATCACATCAAACATCCTCATCACTCCAACAGAAAAATGAAAAAAGTTTGGATGACACTCCTTTTTAATATGTTCACATTAAACCAGCAGTAGTGGAAAGAAACTACATTTACTCATGTATGGTATTTATAAGTACAATTCTGAGGTATTTGTACTTCACACAAGTATTGGCATTTTGTGATGCTTCATCCTTGGACCTCAATAACTAATCAGCTTTTCCCATGAGTCCATGATGTTCAGATTTGAGGGACTTGTGGTTTTCACTCAGCACAGTTTTCCAGGTGTTTCAGCAGTTGTGACCGAATGTGGTCAGCCAGTTGCTTTTGTGCAGGGAACTCCAAGTGTCAGAAATGTTGTAGGACGCTGGACCACAGTCAGAGATTTTTGCTAATCACCCACTAAATCTTCAGATGCTGGGCTCCTGCAGGGCTTCGGGAAAGCATCAGTTTTGTTCTGATGGGTTTAAACAGAAACCGACACAAACCCAAAAATGAATGGGTGATTCACTGCAGATGTTGCCATCTCACATCTGGAAGCAAACTGGGGTTACGGATGTAGGTCGAGGCTGATCATGATGATTTCAAAAAAGTATCTTGAGAATTATTTTCTCCGGACACAACAAAACCTTTCTTTCTAGTCGCTGTTGAAGTGGGAGACTCACAGCTGGTAGAACTGAACTTTCACACCCACAGCAGTTTCTCTTTCACTTGCTTTACTACTACTTTGCTTTTCCTAATTAATATGTAATGTCCTAAAAATAACTGTTGCCTGGAAAGGAACAATTTCCTTGAAACAGAGATGATGTAGAGTATAAGGCAGGAAATTTTCTTTGTGTTCCCTTTAAGTCTCAGCCCAAAAAAACACTGACACATCTTTGTTTGCTGTAATCTGTCCTGCTGCTCATATAACAGCTGCTAAACCAGCTGAACCACTTATTTTATGTTCATATCTTCATATTTCCCTTTGGGCTTTGGTTTTATCCAGTTCACAAACACTGAACAAATCCACAGTTTTCAGATGTTTTGCATTGTTTGTCTTTATGTTCGTGCACGGCCCCGTTCAGGCGCTGTTAAAAAACTACTTCCTGATCAAAGGAGGTTTCATACTGGGCCAACTGATCCCAGAGAGAGATATTCAAGTTTGGTTCTAGGAGGTTAAATGGCTCCATGCGGCTTTACAGCAATACTGCAGTGCAATGTGCTGCGCTGACCACGAGGCTGTAGTTTTTCACTATTTGCATGAGACAGTAGGAGCTGGGGATCAAACTACTACAGCTGTCAGATTATTGGCTGCAGAGAACAATCTGTAGATTAAATGATTTGACTTTGGCTCCACCTGCTGGTCACAGGACAGCTCTGCAGTTGCAGCTGATTTCATTATTTCATAGAAATTATCAGCAAACCTCCATAAATTCACTCAGGCGCTACAGAAAAAAGACAGTTGTCATAACAGCAGAAGCTGCCGGTGAATCCTGCTGTTTCTTTAGAGTCTCAGTAACCCAGTGATGATCCAGTGAGGGTCCAGTGATGATCCAGTGGTGATCCAATGACGATCCAGTGACGGTCCAGTGACGATCCAGTGACGGTCCAGTGACGATCCAGTGATGATCAGTGATGGTCCAGTGATGATCAGTGACGGTCCAGTGATGGTCCAGTGACGGTCCAGAGATGATCTAGTGATGACCAGTGAAGATCCAGTGATGTTCCAGTGACGGTCCAGTGACGGTCCAGTGACGATCCAGTGATGGTCCAATGATGACCAGTGATGATCCAGTGATGGTCCAGTGATGACTAGTGATGATCCAGTGAAGGTCCAGTGATGACAAGTGATGATCCAGTGATGATCCAGTGATGACCAGTGATGATCTAGTGATGATCTAGTGACGGTCCAGTGACGGTCCAGTGACGGTCCAGTGACGATCCAGTGACGGTCCAGTGATGACTAGTGATAATCCAGTGACAGCCCAGTGACAGTCCAGTGATGACAAGTGATGATCCCGTGATGATCCGGTGATGTGACAACCCAGTAACGACCCAGTGATGACCCAGTGACGGTCCATGGCTTCACTGTGAACAGGAGCAGATCACTGCTCATTCTGCTGCTGTTAATAAGGATCATTTGCAAATATATAAAGAGACTGATGCAAAACTATTGGTTGTTCTTGTTGGATGAGTGCATTTGTTCTAAAACCACTAATGATTCTCACTACTGTATGTGCACTACTCGTACTTCTTAGAACAGAAAAGCTTAAATAAACAAGCAAATAATTGAGACAAAAGGTGATTCTTTATAACAGGAAAAACTGTTTAACTGGTTGTAAAATTATACACATGGGTCTGGAAACTTTCCTGTAGCTCACCGCCTATTTTTTGTCAACCCTTAGTCCTGCCTTTCACACTAGGGTTCAAATTCCAGTTCCTCCCTCCTCTCTCACTGTGGAGGAATGTCAGTAGCTCAACGTAAAGGCCAGATGGTTTAGAGAAACACTACGAGTTGCAGCAAAGTGAAAGGAGAAACAAGCTGAGCTGAGCTGTTGCTTTCACAGTGAGTCTAAATTAATCATTTCTCTTCTCTCTGGGAGCTTTTCTGGCTTTTTACTGGGAATAGTGGGACTCTGCTGATTAGTTAGAGCTGGGTGGCAAAAGTCGAAGAGTTGTTGTTGTTGATGTTCTCTCATTTTCCAAATGTAAACATTGCAAAGGTTGAGAAAAAGTGAATTAAAACAAGCTGATTCTTCAGCTGTTCCGCTGCTGCTGAATCCATCCTGACTGCTCTGATTTATGAGTCAGTGTCTGCCGGTACAAGCTCTGTTGGATGGTCTGCACTTCAGGAAGGTTTAGCTGCTTGCAGAGAGAAATAAAGTAATGTATGTGCAGTTCATTTAAAAAAAGGAAAAGATTCTACAATGCAGTTTGCAGATTTAGGATCAGTGTTTATGCAAGTTATAAAATCACAGAATATAATGGTGATGGGTTTGATGTTAACACATTAGTTCTGCTACAGGCTGAATGAGGACAGTTACAAGTCTCTGCCACTGATGCTGGAAAAATATCAGCATTTTATTTTCTGGAGCAAAATTGACTAGGTCAGAGCTAAGTGTGACCATATGGAGTTTTCAAACCACCTTCACCAAACATGCTGAGCTCAGAGCGATGCTTTGGGAATTTGGGGGACAGACAAACAAAAGAGGGATCTACATGAACTGCTGGTTGGTGCCTCCACCAGAGGAGCAAAGGCTCACAGTCAGCGCAGAAAACATGCTGCCATTCCTCCATAGCCACTAGGTGATTCTCTAATAAACTAGCCAGGTTCAATTTTATCCTCATTTGTTCTTCACTGTGGAATCAATCATTGATTCTGGCTCCTGTGGAGTTCAGATGTTTCTGTCTGTTCGACCCACTTGGTTCCTGCTGCAGTTTCTTTGTATAGTTGACGCTGTTCTACAGTTGAACAATATTATAAATGCACTCAATGTCAAATGTGCAGTTTGAAACTCTGGTTCTCTAGTAACAAACTGCAGCATGCTGAGATGCTGATGGTTAGCAGGGACTGTGATATTCTCAGTCAGCATTCTGCAGCACAGTGATATTTGCTGTGAACAGAGCAGCCTGGTGTAGCTACTCTGCTATTAATTCACAATGCTTAATAGTGATTGGCTAGTTTCACACAGGTACTGATTTCTGACTGATGTCTGGGCCCTGAGTTGTTGTGGTGCCTCCTCGGCTGCCCCTCAGGTTGGGGGAGATTAAACAAGTTGGGGCTGGTCCCTGTTGACATTCTTTAGCTGATAAGAAGCTACTTCCTTCCTGATTCTCTGAGGTTGATTACTTTTTTTCCTTCCATTATTTTCTTTCCATCTGCGCATGACAAAACGTCAGCACATTTGCTTCAATTATTGGACACAGTGATAAAAAAAATCAAAAAATAAAATAAAATAAAATTTATTTATTTGGATCTAAAATAGTCAGTGTCTTGTCTGACTGGGACTGTGTCCTGAGCCCCAGACTGAAACTGAATGGAGTCTGACCAAATGTGGTTCAGATGTTCATGTTTCAGGAGGAACTGTAATAACTTTTCATCAAGTCGCCCACAGAATCTAAGTACAGTCTCAGAAGCCTTGTGATGTTGCTTCTGTTCTGTTTTGGATTTTACAGCTGTTCTGCAGATTTTCTCAAATTTCCTCTGAGAGACCCGTTGCTTCTGAACTCCTGGTCAAGAGTCACCTTTTATTTTGGAATATCTGAACTCAATATGTTTGGAGAATGGAAAATGTTTTGAGGATTTTGAAGGTTATTTTCCATGTGTGACCACTGCATCTCCTGTGGAGCAGAACAAAACGTCAGTGTCAGTGACGCATCACTGACACAGTCCAAACCAGTTGTTAGAGTTGTGCTGTTTATCATAAATGAATGGTCATGAGTGTTCATCATCATAAAACCTCTTCCCTGGTTTTTCTCCTGGCTCTGATCCTGCTCGCTGCTGTCGCTCTCTGTATTTACCTTTAGCGTGATAGAGTCCCACGGTAAATGTGCCCTGCAGCCGCTGTGTTTGGATTTGACCTGTGACGCTGTGTGTTTTACAGCCTTTCCCTGTCTGGTAGAAATTAAAGCATGGTGGCCAAGGACCTCAGCATGACCTCTGACCCCGTGGGGCCTGTCCGGCGCTGGAGTCCCTTCAACAGCATCAAGGTTTGTCTCTGCAACACCTGAATTTACAATGAAGAACTTTTACTGTCTGATTTGACAGTGACTGGCCGAGCTTTTAGCCTGGTGCTCCTTCTCAACAGAAGAAGAATCTCAATTGCCAGTTTATTAGGTACTGCTGCCTCGGACTAGATGTGATGATTATGTTGTTACTGTGAAATAGTTTTTAAACTGTGAGTGACAATGAACTTTATATGTCTAAGACAAGTCAGATATTTTAAACTGCATCGCTGAGTCAGGATTTACCCTGAACATGGAGCCAACGAAACAAAGGGGGGGAGTCTTTAATTTAGTCTAGAGAAATACTTGACGCGATTAAATCTACCAGCTGTTTCTGGTATCAAGTGATCCTTTGTAAATAAACAGCAGAGACAGAGGCAGTGGTTGTGTAGTGTAGGTAGTTGTGTTAGTCAGCCCCTGCTACCACTGCACCAGAAAGTCTCTCCAAAAAACAAAACTGATGTGTTTCTGAGCAGCAGTGACTGTGTCAGCAGTTCTAGTCCTGTTTTCCAGGCAGGGAAACACAAGACAATAGATCCTGATCCCTTCAATCAAATACCTGAAGGCTGTTGATATGAAAATCTGTAAGAAGTCAGATATCAGTGTTGCCGCTTTCTGCTGCTCAAGGCTCGTTCCTTCCTGAGCTGCATCCTGGAATTGTTTTCTCAGATCACAGAAAATTAAATATTTGCTCTGAAACCTGATGAGCTCAGTCCCATCAGTCAGCCCTTTACAGTCTCTGCACTGTTTCTACACTGTGCTCACATTCACTTAGTAGTGGTTTGCTTCATTGCAGATGTGATCATGTTGACCTGATACATCTAACACAGCCCAGAAGAGTTTCTTTAATGGTCGCACTCTTCATTCACCTTCCCTCTCCCTCTTTTTCCCTCTGTCGTCTCCCTCTCTCTGCAGTTCTTTGTGTTTTGCCACAGTGTTCTGCAGCTGGCTCAGCTGTTGGTCTCGGGTTACATGAAAAGCTCCATCTCTACCATCGAGCGACGCTACGGCCTCACCAGCCAGAAGTCAGGGCTGCTGGCTGCCTTCAACGAGGTCAGTACTGGACGCTCCGTGTGCTTGGTGTGCTTGGTTCTTGGTTCTCTCTATGCATTTGAACTGAACTAAATTTAAATTATCCTGGGTACTTTCCACTGTGTGTTGGTTGTTGGATCCCTGTCCTCTGTGTGTCCAGGTGGGAAACACAGTCCTCATTGTCTTCGTCAGTTTCTTCGGGAGCCGAGTTCACCGGCCGCGGTTCATTGGCGGCGGAGCTGTGCTGGCCTGCCTGGCCTCTCTGCTGATGGCACTGCCACACTTCCTGAACGGACCATACGACTACACCGGCCGCATCAGCTGTGAGACCGCACACATGCACAAACATCTAGTTTAACCGTCCCAAAGGCGTACCAGTGATTCTCAACTTCTGGGCCCCTGTTTACAAATCAAGGGACCCCATGAAAGGATTTAATTGTCATTTATGTGTTTCAAGAGTCCTGATGAGACTCACTTTAATAAGTCACTTCCTTGGAGGGCGACTGATGTGACTGAAAACTCACATACACACAGACGCTGATGCAGAAAACTCTTAAACTTCCCTTCACTTTGCCACCAGCCTCCAGT